>NC_087347.1:104630752-104783252 GCF_030014295.1 Loxodonta africana | reverse complement strand
CTAAATCCATTTTAGTTTGACATCCGTATCATATAACAATCATTGTGGAGCAGCTTTAGCTATCAAGGTAGAAACATAGTTTCAACAAATCTCAGGGAACTTGGGATCTTTGCAAAATTGAAAGTTGGAGACTTCTGAGTAAGAAAAGCATGGGTAGATAGAAGAGTTCAAAAAGGAATTTTTAGATATCTGTAACTTCTACCCCTTTAAAACAATCCCTATAGTGAAGATAAAGATGAGATTTGTCCATGGAAAGCTATAAGCACGGTTGTGTACAAAATTAGGCATGGAAAAGAAGAAGATAATACTGAGCAGTTATTATTTGCTATGTGTTTTGTGTGTGTTAATTTATTAAGTCTACACAAAAGCCTTTATTTATTAGTAACATTATTCCCATTTTGTAGAGAAAAATAGTTGAGGCCCATGGAGGTTAAGTAATCAATATCACACAATTAGTAAGTGGTAGAGTCAGGATGCAAAACAATGTTTTCCTTGAAAAACCTATGTTCTTTCTCCTATATCCATTTGCCACTCGAGAATTAAGATCGGGGAAAAGTTAATATGAGAAATCATCACCATTTGAAATCTGTATAATTTGGTACACCATTCCAATTATATACACCTGATTATATACAATAAATTTAGTAAGAGTGGAACATACAAATGTCTAAGAGAAATAATTGAAGAAAACATATATTCCATTTATTAGCTGTTAACAGTGAGGTGCTTGCTAATTCCCCTCATTTCTAACGTCTCCCCAAATTCAGTCTCGTAGAAGAAAGTGTAACAGAATTGAAGAATGGATCTTCTACCTCAACAGAGTCAATCAATAGATACATTATATAGTCAGAGATAACTTCTTTCCTGTGTCCTGAAACCACAGTTTTTACCTGGACCTGGCCAATTCCCTCCAGGTTTTTTATTTCACTTTGTTTTGTTTTCCAACCTTATGGATCTAAGTTTTAAAAACATTGAGTGGATATGTCTTAACACTTACATGAAGACCCATATTAATTAATACATGATGTTGGTCATTTTTTTGTTGTTGTTGTTGGTCATGTTCATCTCACCAGTGGTGCCAGGGTCTCCAGCTCTGACCCCATGTTAGCCTGGTGACTCAGCTCTAGTCACTGTACAGTCAGCACTCCTTAGATAGAACTTCCAGGCAAGCTCAAGCCTTTCCACCAGAGTGTAAACATAGACAGTTTAGACCAAACCTGCTATCAGCTCAAATGCAAATGATGGTGAGTTAATCATGCTGTCTTTATAAACAAAGAAAAGCACATCAATTTCCACAATATCATTTTCTATTTCCAATATGAACGTCTCAGTAGTCTTTAATCAAGTCATAATTTTTGAGTTCACTCCAGTCTCGTGGGTCTCAGAACTGTGCTTCGGGCAGAAAGGGAATGGCTGAGATGATTTGCTAGAGGACACAGGCGGCTACAGTAGCATACACCACTCTGGGCACCCCTGGCTCCTCGATTCCCTCTCTTCCTACCTCCTCCTCTTCCCCAAAGATTGGGTTAGTGGCTTGGGTAACCTTCTGTTTCCCAATTTCCCTAACAATATTTTATCAGGAGCTTGATACTCATTTTACTAATTGCTAATTAACCAAGACCAATCCCTTAAGAATCCTTAACAATGTAAGTAAAAAAAAAAAAAGAAAAAAAAACTATCCTACTTCCTCTTCTTGTATGAAGTGTGGGACAAATGCTTTACTTCAATGATGAGCTGAAGGTTATACATAAGAAATGCATAGAACGCAGATGTCATGATGGCATGAGAGTACTCAGTGAACAATTAAGAATCTCTATTAAGAGCCCATGGCCTACTGAAAATTTCAGAACCTCTCTCTGGCATACACGAGTGCTAACAATAGCTGAATTAAAGGTTACATACCACCTAATCACAAGCTTTCAACAAATTATTGCAGAAACAAAGAACTATCAGTTAGGATATAAATCCTAAATAAGAAAGCAGACAGTTTCATTTCTTTACCAAGTGACTCAATGAATATTATTAAAATGTTACCATTCTATGGGTTTTGCAGGAAAAAATTATTTGTGTAGTACACTCAAAATGTCTAATCAACAATAAAGCTAATTTATCAGTAATATACTTGACTATCATCAGTTATTAAGCAAAAATTAAATTAGGCAAACTGGTTCCTTCAGGTTCAAACCCCTGCAGGTATTTTGCATTTCTAACAAGCTACTAGGTGATGCTAATACTTCTGGTTAGAGAGTAGAGGCCAATTCTGAGAACACCTACTAGAGCAGCCATTTTCAAAAATTATTATACATAAAAATCACCTGGGGATCAGACCGAATCAGAAACTACATTTTAACAAGATACCCAGGTGATTCTTAAGTATAATAAATTCTGAGACCCGCTGCTGTACTAGTGGTTCTCAGAACTGGTCCCTACTCTCTAACCAGCATCATTAGCATCTCCTGGTGCTTTGTTAGAAATGCAAATTCTCAGCAGGGTTGCGACCCAGAACAAACCGGTTTAAAGCCCAGCCCCTTTACCATGGAAGAAATATTTTTGGTCAAAGCACTAGGAACTGGATCAACAGAACCACACGATGTTTCATGATATTATTTAGGATAGAAATCTGACTGATGTAGATTGCTCTAAGTCAGGGAAGTGGGGAGAGAACCAACAAGGCATGCGTTTATTTTATAAAAGATTCTACCCTAGGCATTTTGCATATGTCATCTAAACATATTCCAATCTAAACAAAGCTATGGAGTATATATGATTGTTTCTTTCTATTATAATTTGTTGCCATGAGTCGGAATTGATTCGACAGCAACTAACAACATTATGATTTGTAGGATGAAATTATGGAGCCCTGGTGGCACAGTGGTTAAAAGCTACAGCTGCTAACCAAAAGGTTGGCAGTTTGAATCTACCAGCTGCTCCTTGGAAACCATATGGGGCAATTCTACTCTGTCCTGTGCAGTTGCTATGAGTCAGAATTGACTTGACAGTAACGGGTTAGGGTGAACTTAGAAACGTGGCGAAATCTACTTTATCTAAATGATTTTGTTAATGAAGTTCCAGAAGCCCCCATTATGAGATGGTCTCATCTACAAGGCAATCCGTGGCATGGAACCAAGGGGCCATGTGATGACAAAGCCCAAAAGTATTTTATAAGGTGAGTGTAAAATATAATCTTCGATTTCTAAATGATATGATAAATTTTTAAAGCTCAAGTAAGTAGTAAGCAAAATATGCCTATGAGTGTTTTATATTTACGTTACCCATATTAAATGGTTTCTAGTTTTGAAAAGCAGGAATCTGTCAATACCCATAACTTTCTTATTAGGAAGTAAAAAGGGCAGATTTCTAGATTCTCATTGTGCCAAAAATAAGGACTCAGAAACCAGAGTTTGTATGTTTTCCAAAAGAATCCCAGTCCTCCTTTTCCTAAAAAAAAAGGAGGACTCCTTTTCCTACAACTCCTAAAATACTGAAATCAGATCAAATCAATGCCTTCTTAGTCTACCTACATAGTCTACCTACTAATTTAAGACAGAGAGGTGCTATAGTTAACTCCCCAAAAATTGTACACATCTTGCTCTCAAGAAGCCTCCAATATAATTGAGCTTGTTAGCAATGCTAACCCAGGTTTTTCTCATTTGCTTATTTGGAATGCACTGACAGGGTTAGGACTGTTGGCTCTCATGACATTACAAGGAAGTGAACTTGTGAATCAGGTAAGTCAATTTATTACAAACCTTCTTGAAATACTTCAACAACCATGATGAGTTAGGTCAAATAAAAATCTTTCACAGAGTCAAATATAATATCAAAGGCATTATTTCTTGTACATTAATGGCCTTTTATCTAACTGGTCCCTGAAATAAAGAGAGGAACCATTTTATCACCGTGGAATCTAGCAAGCAAACATCATGAACTTGCATGCCAGGGAGAAGACATGATGAACTCCAGCTCAGAGTCATATTGAATCAGGTTCAATTCAGGACATAAAATGAAATGAAAAGCCCAAACTAATTAGATTGTAATGAGCAGTTCATCTGCCTTATGTCGTTTTATCACGTGTAGTAGGTGCTGTATCCCTACAGTGAATGACTTCAAGCAAGTCATCAGCTTGTACTGTGTTCAAGAATGCTAATCAGAAGGAAAAGGGTCTTTTTATGACATGCTTGAAGAAAACAAGATTGATTGTAGCTTCTTGATCATAGCAGTGCCAGTGGAATGGCTTTATCTCTATTAAACTTCACTTGCGTTTCTGGGAAGCATGGAGTGTCCTAATGAGACAGGCAGAAATAAAGGAGTTCATTAGTATAAAATTGCTGAAGTTGAAATGCCGTGTAACAAGTTGGGAGCTGATATCCTGGAATATTCAGATTCTGATCTGAAACTCAAATGTGAACAACAGGTACAATTTTGAATTCCTTAGGTTTTTGCCTCCCACATCTCAGCTACCACATTACTGTTTGGTGAATTTTATTTCAGAGGCCCAAAGGGAGTTTAGTTATATCATTAAATGACTTATAACAAAGACACACATACACACACAACCTGTAACTACCATAGGTCACAAAGTGATTTTCAGTGTACCATGGCCTGAGGGAACCAGATTAATCTAAATAAAGAGGAAAACAAACTAACAAAAACCGTTTCATTTTGTGTGTTCAAGTCATTTGCCAGATAACTCTTGAGCCATTATCTACCCTTTCCCTGATAAACTCTGTATCTGTGGGAACTACATTTCCCAGGCTCTTCTGCCAACTGGATTTTGGTAGGTTTGGCCAATGGGAGGCACTGGCAGAATCATGGGAGGGGGAAAAAGGGAAAAATCAGAGAATTTTCCACACTTTTTCTGCAGTGGTCTGCATCTTTGGCAATGACTCTATTTTTCTGTGATTCTGGCTCTCACTGGATAGCCCCCTCTCTCAGTGGTCATAGCTCCAACAAGAGAGTTCCCACCATGCTTCTAGTTCTTAGTGGGTGTGGTCCTCATTTCTCGGGTGTGAAAACAATACCTCTTCCCTGTGTGCCTACAACCCTAGGTGTGATAGTGGCTTTCTAATTTTTCTAATCTATGGGTTGCCTCACCATCACCTTTTCAATGCTTCTATCATCTATGTAACCAACTCCCTGTATTAAATTTCTTGTTTGAAATACCTAGAGTGGTTTCTGTTTTACTGCCTGGGCTCTGACTGACACATGGTTCTTATTCAGAAATTTCTTTCTCAGGAATAGCATTCCCTCTGAAAATACCTTCATGAGAAAATTATCAAGGGAAAAAAGAAAAGAACTACTAAAAAAAAATTTGCATGAAAGCTTTTATGATAGTTCTCCCACAATACAACTGTTTATTTGTGAGCCTGTTGCAAGGTTCTTTTAAAATGGTGACAGTTAGGAGTCCTTGAACATTCTAACCCTTGAACATTCTAACTTTCTGTAAATTTTCTCTAAATAAGTTGTTTACATTTTATTTAACTGCTTTTTAATTTGCTGCTAAAATTGTTTTTAATGTTCATATTCAATGTTATATATTTGATTTGATCCAATATATGTTAAATATAATTAGCAATATCTTGGTAGAACAAAATAATTCTGGAATAAATTTCAAGGTCAACAGTAAAAAGGGGCTAAATTTCATGACTATATGAGTTGTAAAAATTATATATCCTGATTAGGAAAAGAAAGGCATTACCTCCTCCCCCATTTTTTTTTCCAGCCTATTTCCTATTATAACAACTTGAACAAATCAAAGAAGACTTATTTGTGATTTAAAAGAAGAGAACTAAGTAAATATTTAGCCTATCTAATTATCCTTTCTAATACTGAATATTTACATTTCCACATAGTTGGAATTTTCTCTCAGTGATTTGGCAAGTATAAATTACCCTTGCCCTCAAAACTCAACATCAAATCAACAGTTGTGTTAAAAAAAAAAATAATAAAGCTGCAGTTTTATTATTAAAAATTGATACTGGTTTTAAACATGAATACCCTGGCTTGCTGTTACTGTAGTTACTTTACATTTATGTTAAATAATATTAATATAGGAGGCCCTTCATTGTTTGCTGAGGCCAAAGTTATCACAGCCCCAAAAACCTATTTTGAAATCCTCTTACCAAAATTCATTTAATATATTAGAAGTACCCATCAGAGGGTCGCTGTGGTTAATTGCCCATGGTTTTTAAGTAGTTAAGATATAGACACCTCTTTTTTTAATGTGGAGGGTTGGCCAATCAACCATGGCTTCCAGCAAGCTAAATCATCTGACTCCATCTTGCTAATAAGCCTGGTAAGCATCACGATTAGTGTTCCCAGCTAAATTTTGGATCATCACCTCTCTTCACTCCAGCATATTCTGTGTCCAAATAACATTCTGAATTTTAAACCATGCCTTACAAAATCAACATGAGATGACTGACCTGAGCCACAGGATTCTTCCCTAGGCTAGAAAGATCCAAGACAGATTAAAACTCATCTTAGATAGAAAGAAGCCTCAGCCTCAAATAGACTAAGGAATTCAACTACTAGAGTAGTCTCGATGCCCTTTCTCTGAAAAAAATGTGAGGTTGGAGAAATGTCTTTTTGCTGACCCTTACTTTCCTTTGTGCAAACTTCTCCTCCCTGGTGGTTCACTTACCCAATATCCTCATTCTTAAAAATTCTATACTTTTCAGTTCTACTAAAACTTGTTAGAAAAAGAGGTGAAAACTCACGTTATACTATGGTTTAAATGACAACTAAGCACTATATATAAATTTTTTCAAGTCTGTTTACTCTGAAATAGTGGCTTAGCATTAATCAAAAAACGAATGTTGCTTTTGTGAAATTTCAGACACCAACAAGTCAAGCCAAGGTGTATAGTGTATCATTCCATAACCTTTGAAATCGCATCGTGTAGGGAGCCACTTCTGCCACCTATTCGTAAAGCCAATGTTGGTCTTTTCCTCCTGTACGAATTGTCAACATTATCATTCTATCCTTCCTAACATTTTCCTTACTGTTGTGCATTTATTGAGTGCCAGTGGGATACTGCATCTAAAGAAGCTCCTAAAAGTTGGTAAGTAGTGCTTGAATACAAATCTCCAACCCAGAGCTGCCAGAAATTATGTTTATGATTCAATAAATGCGTTTTTTGACTATTGCCCAAACTGTGCCCCAGCATGACCCAGGTGGACTAATCCTGCTAGGGGTACTATTTTTGGGTGTCATAAATCTAAGCTTCTGGCTATTTCTAGTCATTAAACATCCCATGGAACTTTTCATAACGCTAAGGGTTTTTAATCTCCAGCTTCTGGCCAAATTCCAACTGAAATAATTATGTTCTGCTTACTGTACCTAAAATTTTCTGTGTAAGAATGAGGCACTCTTTTATTGTATCATCTTCACAATTAAACTATAATCTATAGAGTGTGCTGTGTAGTTTTTAATATGGTAGAATGGAAGTGTCATATAATTCTATAAATTATATTCCCTATCAAACTCAGTTTAGCCACTACATTTCTTCAGGGTCTTTGAAATAATTTGTATGCTAAAATGCAGTCAATAAATACAAAACGTTATGTTGTCTTAAATCACAAGGAGAACCCCGGAGTTCACAGTAAGAGTTTCTCTTCTAACAACAGGAAAATAGAGCCTCTTTGCCTGAATTTCATTATTGCTCCCATGGTCGTTTGGGAATTTGGTTTCAACTCAGAAACACACAAAATGTTACAGGCAACTTGAATTCATTAGGTTCTTTTGATTATATGGGAAGTTAAGAAGAATGAAAGCCTGGTCTTCCAATACACCATACCCACATGAGTGAAGTTTCCAGCTTATACTAATAAAGGGCAAAAAATACCAATTTTTCAAAGGTCTGGTCACCTAACATTCAAAAGCTAAACAAATGATCTCACTGAGGAGTTTCTAGAACCTAAAAGGCCTTTAAATGGGGCAAGAGTAACAGCTGCTGTCACCAGGGAAGGGATCTGGTGGGCATCTAGTCTCAAGGTCAAGGAATATGTTGTAGGACCAGAAACACTGGCACCAAAGGCAGGAGGGGAGGAAACCTGTATATAGACTACTAGTTTTTGCCAGTCTGGGCTTCACAGATGAAAAGGACTCAACTGACCCAATAAAACCGCAATGGGAGGAGGGGAAGAGCCAGGTGGGTGGACTTTTGATCTTATTACCACTCAAGTGCCCTGACTTCTCTTGGGCAGCATAGACAGGTAACTGATTCTTTTCAGCTGGGCCATAGGGGAAAGCAAAGCACCTAGACATTGAAATCACTTATTGTCTGATTGTGATTCCTGCTCAAATGGTTTCAGGAAGTCGATATGTCCAGTCACTGCTCCAGGTCAGGCCTGCATTTGCACTGTCCCACAAGGATGGAGATGTCAAGCCACTAGAAGAGCAACTCTGGGACAAAATTGTGTCTCTTTGTAACCTTTTCTTAAACCCTCCCATGAAGAACACAGAACTTACAGATCTAATCTGCATCCCTTTAACCGTTTCGAGCCCAGGTTTTCTTCTGTTTATAGGGACAGTGGGCAACAGTAATTCTGGAGTGCCAAAATTCAGTTCATTTACAAATGTATTTTTCTCCTACTTAATTTTCTTTTATTCCATTAAAATAACATCCTCACATAGCTGTGACTAGAACTCCAAATGAATTAGGTCTCCAAATATTGAGCTGATGTCCTTCTGGTCAATAGGACAGTAAATAGCATGTGTCACCAAATTCAGATGAGCGGGACTTAATCTATATTAAGATAAAGATAGCTCAGGAAAAATAAAGATTTAAAGCATTAAAGAAGTAGTATCCTTTTTTGTATTTTATTGTACATTTAATACCAAGAATTTTCAACCATTCTCAAGAAAATGTAATAAACTGGAAACCTATGAAAATGTATTTGGTGAAAGCCTGAGAGTTATATTCTCATTTAAGCTCTTTCCACTTTTTTCCCCTTCTTCAAATTTTGAAGCACTGTCTTTAAAACTGTTACATACCCAGAAGGGTTGGCAGAATTGGGACTAGAATAAAATAGGATACGATTCGTAAAATCATCTTCATATATTTGAATAAGGTATGCATCCCCCCTCCCAAAATTGATTCTGTAAAGTGGCTCTTATAGCAGTTGTTAACACCATAGTGTGAATATAATGCAATGTGCTATCTCTCTCAGTAATATTTGCATTTTGGATCTTATTTCTAATTGTAGAATGTAATAATCTGTTCCAGATAAAAGAATTTTAAGCCCAGAAATTATTTTTGAACTCTACTTGATCACCTTTTTTTTTTTTGGTAGCTTGAAGGGAAGACTCAAGAAAGTAGTTTTTCTTGAAAGAATATTCTTTCCCTGCCAATTTTGCTTTACAAAACTACATTGTTTTACATTATGTATGTTAATCAATGCGCTTGGAGACTGTAGGGAGCTGGAAGGACTTAGAGCTGGAAGGACTTTAAAGTTTATCTAAGCCAATCCTCTCATTCCAGAGATTTTAAAATAATAAATCTACAGCTGTCTTTAAACTAATCTTTGATGCAAATGGCTCACAGTTTCATTGTGGCTTTTCCCCAAATGAGTGTCCATCAGTGACATGATCAGTAACTATCTCTGGTGTATGGGTATTTATGTCTGGGCATCTTCATATGCACAAACCCATAGATACGGTCCTTGAGGTGATGCTTTGGGACCACTCACCATGGATTGTGTGCTGTAAGCTGTTTTCTTCAATGATGGTGATGGATTTGGTCTAATTAGTACATGATGTCTAGTTGTGTCTCCTTACTGACCAGTAGTAAACACGTGTGCAACAGCAGACTGGGGTTGGGGGTGAAACCTGTGGCCCATGAAAGAGAGAAATTGATAGGGCTACATGGGGAAAAGTCTCTGATCTGAACTTCCTTAGCACAGTGCTCTCACCCAGGAACTAACCAGCCACAGATACATACAAAGAGACACATACCCACTTTAAGAAGAAGTCTCTTAACCATTATTGGCATATTTTCAGCAAACGTAATACTAGCACATTATCAAGTTTCCAAGCAATTATTCAAATCATTAGAATGTACTGGGCATCTCTCTTTCTGTGACTACAGATTGTGTTGAGTTGTTGACTGGTGATGTGAATGAACGACCTAAGGAGTGGGGGTGGAATTGATTCTGATTATTAATAACAGACCTCACATAGGCCCTGGCATGATCTACAAGGCTTAACACTCCAAAGCTAAAGATTACAAGTTACCCGTGACATGATGGAATTTGCTTTTTAATGAGTGTATTTCATCTTAACTCGTGTTGTCATATGGAGCCATGATGTCACCTAAATGCAGTTAAAAAATAAAAGGTGCCATGTTCTCCTGCTAAAATATTATTAGCATTTTACTAGGCTCCTGTATCCTATAATAAGAGGCAAAGAGAGAATCCAGATCGCTATATTTCTCCTTTCCTATGATGGAGAGGAATTTAGCTTACTTTCAAGAAAAGACTACAATTGTATGATTATGTAACAAAGGCAATATCGTTCAGGACTTAGAATAAAGAAATTCAGAAAATAAAATTCAAACAATGTATAAGTGTCTGTATCTTAAAATCTCTCTTGAGGGGGGTACGTGTAAGATTATCTCTATCTCTTAGCAAAGAACACTAATGTCCACACCTTGTCATTATTGTCATTATGGTTGTCATCATCATGGCAAATGATATTAACTGAGCACGTGTTATTCCGATTTGGTTTCCATTTATGCTGGTTTAGTTTCCAGCCCTTCCAGATCCCCTCTGTGATGAATTCACACAAGAAAGGCAGCACCATAAAATGTATTACTGGATGATACTAATTTGAATTTTTCTCTAATCATTTATTATGAATAAATTATCTCAACTAAATAATAAGCTCACTACAGGACAGAGAACATGACTCATACATATTTAAAATTTCCAAGGTGAAGGTCAGGATTTCCTATGTGTAATATGCCTACAACTAGGTGTATATAAAATCACCTTATTGAACACAACTGAAGACACTTGGATTTAAATAATTATGAATTAGCTTTAATGTGTATTAGAAGATGTAACTAGCACATCAGGCTCGAAATTTCACAGATGTTATAGCTTAGGATGAGACTGTATACATTAAAAAGGGGAGTCAACTAAAATAATTAAGTAAATAATAGCATAAGAGGTATAATAATTGCTAAAAATAATTAAAATGGTAGTGGAAGTTTGAGAAACACTATAATAGATAATTTTAGATAACATTTATTGAGCACTTAGTATGTACCAAACCATATATTTTCTCATTTAATTTTCACAACAACACTTTAAAGTAGGTGATATTTTTATTCCTATGGAACAGTTGAGAAAATGGAAGTGTTTTCTCAGTTGAGCAAGTGTGCAAGTTTCCCTTTGCTGAAGACCATGTGTTGCCATCGAGTCAATACTGACTCACAGTGACCTGATAAGACAAAATAGAACTGCCCCCATAGGTTTTCCAAGGCTATAAATATTTGTGGAAGCAGTATGCTTCATCTTTTTCCCAAGGAGGAGCTGGTGGGTTTAAACGACCAACCTTTCAGTTAACAGCCCAGCGCGTAATCACTGTGCCACTAGGGCTCCTAGCAAAAGACCACAATGGGATTCAAATCAAGCAACGGTACTCCTAGAATCATCCCCCTTCACCACTATAATGAATCTCCACAACCCTCTTGCCATCAAGTCAATTCCAACTTATAGTGACCCTATAGGTCAGAGTAGAACTGCCCCATAAAGTTCCCAAGGAGAGCCTGGTGGATTTGAACTGCTGACCTTTTGGTTACCAGCCGTAGCTTTTAACCACTAAAGCCACCAGTGTTTCCATGAACCTCCACGTATACTACCAATTAAGATCTTGATTATGAAATCATATAGATGGCTCCTCAGTTCCTATATATTGTAATATCTAAACCTTATTAGAAGAAAATAATTTCCTATATTCAAACAAATATTTCATGCCATAGTTCTTCTTTTTCTGTACTGTAGTAGAAAAGATAGAGCCCTGGTGGTACAGTGGTTAAGAGCTATGTCTGCTAACTAGAAGGTAGGTAGTTCAAATCCACCAGTCGCTCCTTGGAAACCCTATGGGGCAGTTCTACTCTGTCCTATAGGGTCACTATGAGTCAGAATCGACAACAGTTTGGAGGACAACGGGTATGAAGGACAAGCCTGGATGTAATTCTCCACTAGAAGTTCAAACAATGCTGAGAATAGATGACCTCCAAACTAAACAGCAACTTGAACATTACTGGGGATGTGACTATTTTGAATAATGTGATTTAAAGTCATTTTTACTGTTTTCAATTACAGTGCATTTGCCTAAGAGGGATGTATTAAGTAATACAGCACATAACACAGAAGGAAGATGCCAGTGGTTTACCAGAGGTCCAGAAGCCCACAGCCACCCCATAGGTTTGATGCAAAGCAGCCTGGAGAAGGACACTGTGTCATTTGAAGGGGATAACATCAGTCTTACTAAGTCTTACTAAGTGATCCAGGCCTTCATTGCAGTGTATTATCCCAGGGGGACTCTCAAGCTAACTAACTACCCGGAAGGATAATTCCTGTGCTCCATTAGATCCACCGTACCCTAAGTCACTGGTGACAGCAGACTTCATAATGTAGAACTGCATGTTACCAATCGGTCTAAAACGTCTACATGTTGTAGGTGCTTGATAAAATTTGTTTATGTAATAATATCGCATGTTTAACAACTTGGTTGACATTATCACCATCTTCATTCACTTTCATGCCAAATGCAGCCAAGAGCCCAGCAGGAGCTGGAGGGGAAAGGAACACTTTTACAATGAAATGCTTAATTAGTTCCCAGAGGCTAGAAATGGAATGAGTCATATAGCATGCTTAGAAAGAGAAGGCAGATCTATTTGGGCTAGGATGCTAAAACTAGTTAATGGTTCATTCGATCCATCCTCAATATGAAAAACCAGAAAAACCAAACCCGTTGCCATAGAGTTGATTCAGACTCATAGCAACCCTATAGGGAAGAGTAGAACTTCGCCACAGAGTTTCCAAGGAGCACCTGGTGGATTCAAACTGCTGACCTTTTGGTTAGCAGCCATAGCACTTAACCACTACACCACCAGGGTTTCCACATCCTCAATATAAGTTGGAAAAAAGAGACAAGTTGAGCCAGGATGGGCCAGGGAAACTCAGCTCTTCAGACCTCTTGAATTCATTTCTGTTGGAGTGGTTTGATTATAACTATTTCATATAAGGTTACTCTCTGAATCTAAAAGGAGGAAATGGGACAATGTTAAGACCCATTAATTCAGATAACTAAAAATTGGTCACTATGCAAAATATGTCAGCTAATTTGTTTGCTGTGCCCAATTCTAGCTGAAATTGTCCTACCCACAGTTCCCTGAGTAGAAATTAGTGCTAGGCTGTTTGTGCAGAGGGCGTCCACTGATTCAACCACCAGTGATGACCATTAGCCAACCAGAGACCAATAAGATTCTTTCTCCTAAATTTTTTCTAAGAGATGCGTTCAGATGGTGGTGGTTGCTAGTACTGATAGATCAGGAGTAGATTCAGGACCAGTAACCACGTTGGGTCATGCCCAGAATGGCTAACCTGAGAAATCTTTTCATGAAAGATCTGCCTGTTTTAAGTGGATGTTTTCACTGAAATTTAAAAGCCTTCATGAGAAACATGCTCCATACTTCACAATATTCAACCCTAGAAATACACAAACTTAAAAAAAAAAAAAAAGATCTTTCAGGGCCCCGAATAAGCAAAGCATTAAAACCCAGCCCAGTGCCAAAGAAAAAGAACAAAATAGGAGGCCTCACACTGCCTGACCTCAGAACCTGCCATATAGCCATGGTAGTCAAAACAGCCTGGTACTGGTACAACAAGAGACACAGAGACCAATGGAACTGAATCAAGAACTCAGATGTAAATCCATCCACTTTTGCTCAGCTGATATTTGACAAAGGATCAAAGCCCATAAAATGGGGAAAAGACAGTCTTTTTAATAAATAAAAACCTCTAAATGGTGTCGGCAAAACTGAATGTCCATCTGTAAAAAAAATGAAACAGGACCCATACCTCACACCATGTGTGAAACCTGACTCAAAATGGGGCAAAGACCTAAATATAAAACCTAAAACAACAAAGACCATGGGGAAAAAAAAAAAAAAAAGGACAATACTAGGGACCCTACTACATGGCATAAAGAGAATACAAACCATAACTAACTATGTACAAACACCAGAAGATAAACCAGACAACTAGAAGCTCCTAAAAATTAAACACTTATGCTCATCAAAAGACTTCACCAAAAGAGTAAAAAGAGAACCTACAGACTGGGAAAAAAAATTGGGCTATGACTTATCTGGCAAAAGTCTAAATCTCTAAAATCCATAAAATACTTCAACACCTCAAACACCTCAACAACAAAACAACAAATAACCCAATTAAATGGGCAAAGGATATGACCAGACACTTCACGAAAGAAGACATTCAGATGGCTAACAGACACATGAGGAAATGCTCACGATCATTAGCCATTAGAGAAATGCAAATCAAAGCTATAATGAGATACCATCTCACTCTGATGTTACTGGCACTAATCAAAAAAACAGAAAATAACAATTGTTGCAGAGGTTGTGGGGAGATTGGAACTCTTATGCATTGCTGATGGGAATGTAAATTGTACAACCACTATGGAAAACAATATGGTGCCTCCTCAAAAAGCTAGAAATATAAATATCATAGGACCCAGCAATTCCACTTGTAGGAATATATCCTAGAGAAATGAGGCATCACACAAATAGACATATGCACACCCACGTTCATTGCAGCATTATTCACAATAGCAAAAAAAATGGAAAAAATCTAAGTGCCCATCAACAGATGAATGGATAAACAAATTATGGTACATATACACAATGAAATACTAGGCAATGATAAACAGCAATGAGGAATCCATGAAACATCTCACAACATGGATGAATCTGGAGGACACTATGCTGAGTGAAATAAGTCAATCATAAAAGGACAAATTTTGTATGAGATCACTGTTATAAAAATCCAAGAAAAGGTTTCCACACAGAAGAAAACAATCTTCGATGGTTACAAGGGATGGGAGGAGTGGTAAGGGGAAATCACTAACTAGATAATAGACAAGTGTTAACTTTGGTAAGGGGAAAGACAATACACAACATAAGGGAAGTCAGCACAACTTGACCAAGACAAAGTCATAGAAGTTTTCTAGACACATCCAAACACCTTAAGGAACCGAGTTGCTGGGGTGAGGGCTGAGGGCCATGGTCTTGTGGAATAGCTAGGTCAATTGGCATAACGTAGTTCATATAGAAAATGGTCTACATCCTATTTTGGTGAGTACTGTCTGGGATCGTAAAAGCTTGCAAGTACCCATCTTAGATTAATCTATTGATCCCATCATATTTGGAGCAAAGGGGAATAAAGAAACCAAAGTCACAAGGAAAATATTAGTCCAAAGGACTAGGACCACATGAACCACAGCTTCCATCAGCCTGAGCCCAGAAGCATCAGATGATGCCTGGCTACAACCACCCACTGCTCTGACAGGAATCACAATACAGTGTCCTAAACAGAGCAGGAGAAAACGTACAACAAAATTCAAATTCCCAAAAAAAGGTCAAACTTACTGGTCTGACAGAGACTGGAGGAACTCCCTAGACTATGGCCCCCAGGCACCCTGCTAACTCAAAACTGAAGCCACTCCTGAAGTCCACCTTTCAGAAAGGCCTATAAAGCAAATAATAACACATGTGAGGAATGCGCTTCTTAGATCAATCAAGTATACGAGACACTTGCCCAAAAGCAAAGATGAGAAGGTAGGAAGGGACAGAAAAACTGGACGAATGGACATGGGGAACCCAGGGTGGAAAGAGAGAGAGTACTGACATATTGTGGGGATTGCAACTAATGCCACAAAACAATTTGTATATGAAATTTTTGGATGAAAAACTAATTTGTGCTGTAAACTTTCATCTAAAACACAATAAAAAAATTTTAATAAAAAATATCTTTCAGGCTAATGAAATGATACAAAGTTATATATGTGGAAAGATAAAAATTAATTTTGAAGTTCGGGAGCTAATTAAGTATAAAAATCTAAAAAATTAGATTGATGTAAATTTCCCTTTAAATAAATACATGAATGAAAGCAATGTTATGAACACAGTGCATGTACTCCAGAGACAGCTGATTACACCAAAGAGAACTGACATCTAATTTTGTAGAAATCATTCGAGTTTTCAGTTTATGCAAACACTTCATTCTCAGAAAATGTAAGAGTGATAAGAGCTCATTGGGCAACTCAAAGTTCAGTGCCAAGATGCTAGCTGAGAGGATCTAGGATAGAAGTTCCAGTGGACCCCTCTGGCTAAATTGGAGATAGTTGCAATGCCATTGAAATAATGTGCATGTGACTTTCTAAAAGTAGCAATAGCACCAGGCATTTGCAGATGTGCCAAAATCTTCAAAACTCCCAGGCAGAGAAAATGTTTAAGGAAAGAAATAGAAAACTGTACTGTAAACCAAAAGTAGCCTTGCAGGTAATTGCATGCCCACTTGCTCAGGGTGATAAATTACATTGCTTGTGCTTTTTGTACTTTTTTTAATGGCTTATGAGAAGATTATTGGTAATCTTTTCTTTTCCATTGATACTAGTAAAGTTTCATCAAAGCCAAACATGTCAGCTTGGAATAAAACAACTTTGAGTATGAACTGCAGCCAAAACAGGTGGTTAGAGAATGTAGTAGCTGAGATGTTAGAAAAATAAGAGTAGGGGGGTGTAGAGCATCACTGAAGACCAGTTCATGCCACTGGTAGTACTGCTGTGCAGAATAAAGATCAACTGTGATCAACATGGAAATTGACAACCTGAAGACAAATGGAGGGCTGAGGAGAGAGAGAGAGAAGAGAGAGACAGTCTGTTGAGAAAGCTTGGCACCCACAAGTTTAGCCAGAGCATTGTGCAAGGAAAATAAAATGAAGATGAGGAGAAAGGCAGCTGAGACATGGTTAAAGACGAAGCTATAAACACCAAGTTCTTCAGGTGAGCTCCAAGGCATTACAGTGGCATGAGGTTATGTCTGCTGGAGGTGCTGAAGACCTGGTTTTCTGGGAATTCAAAGAGATTCCCACCATTCTCAGCATGAAAATAACATTCTCCCATTGCCACATATTTCACATGTCAATGAATGTCCTTTCATTACCTTCCCAGGTGAATTGCATTTTGCTACAAGACTATCTTCTAACCCAGTAATCCCATTTCTTTATGGCCAGATACTTTTTTCCATGACCATGCCACTGTCAACCTTCTAATCAAAGGATCATATTTGACAGATCACTGAAATATGAATTCTGTTGGTATTTATCTCCTAATGCACAATATGGAGCCCATAGCTAGGACTTCTATCTTAGTCTATACCTTGATATTCTCTAGCCTCGGACTGCCATAGTCCCATCCACAGTATCTATTTTTTTGACATAATGTTCCAATGACTTTTCAAGACCTTTTTCCCTTTTAGAATCTTAAAATTTAAAGGGTTGTTTGTGGACATCTATTCTAACCTCCCTCTCCTGTAGGAAAGCATTCTAGACTCAACCTTAGTGTCCACTGCGGCACGGTCTTGCTACAAATTTCTCTTATAATATTGATTCACAAATAGTTCTATGTTTCCTACTTCTATTTGTTGGAAAAATACATAGTGCCTTTTATTCATGATGGTCTTCCATATATGTGAAGATGACAATTATTTCTTTGATTAATCTTCTCTTCTATAGGTTCAGTTATTCTAGTTTTCTTCTTTCACTTAACTTACAAGGTAATTTCTATAATTTTTGCCATCCTAGTTCTCCTTTTCTGCACACATTCTGTTCAGCCGATGCACCTCTTCAATGTGAAATCCAGATACAATATACAGGTATAATCCAAGAGATTATAATTTCTCACAAAATAGATATTTTCTATTTATGCAGCCTAAGACCGTGCTAACCTTTTAACGTCTACGTTATACTCTTGGCTAATATGAAGGATGCCATCCACTAAAACCCCCAACTCTTTTTCCTTTTCTACATGATCAACAGCTACTAATTTTCACCTTTTGAAGATAAAGATGTGGACGAATGAGGGTTATGACAGTGTTCAGGTATGATCCAAAAGAACAATGCAACATCAATAGATGAGTCCATGCTGAACTCAAAAATTTAATTAATGCTAATTGTCTTTTACCAAAGAATGCTAGATACTTTGTTTGGTTTGCTTTCCTCTTACTGAGGCAATTGTAGTCCAGGATAAGGAGAAGGTTAGGGTGGCATGAACGAAAATTCAAATGGAAGAAGAAATTGGATGCGTACAAACAACAAATGACAAGGTATTCAGCTGGGCAGAATATAACCCACAGAATTAGTGGGAAATGGTATTTTGTCTTTATTCAGTAGGCTTTGGAGAGAATTTAAAGATATTTGAGCAAATCACTGTTATGATAAGCAACCAGATACAAAATATTCTTGTAGATATTTTCTCATTTCATCAGAACTCTGCTCTAGAAAGAATGGCCAATGGTGGCATGAAAGATGAAGTCAGAGTAGTTATAGGAAGAACCTAGAGCCAGGATATGGCCCTGGGAGCTAATCTGGTTTTGAACTAAAGGATTATGAAGTCTTTTCCCAGAATGGTGGTGACTAGAATAAAGAAAAGTCAAGATGCTATAGACAATGAAGACATGGCTGAATTTTGTAACTGATTGAATGTGGGAAGCAACAAAGTAGAAGAAATCAACAACCACATAATTTTTAATCTTAATAAGTAGCAGAATTATAGTTCTGTTAATAATAGAACAAGCAAGATAATCTGGGATTTTTTTTTTTTTTTTTTGCGTGTATGTGTGGTATTGAAAATTGATGGGTAGTTTTTGGAGGTATTAACCTCCAAATGAATGTGTCTCTGGGAAATTGAAATAAAATATCTTCAGAGCAAAAAGTTGTAAATACATGAGTGGAACTTGGAAGTCATATCAACACTAGAGATAATGAAGATATGAAATATCTATGTGAAGTTATAGAAATAAATGAGAATGCCAATACACAGGTGGTAAAAAGAGAAGGGGAGGGTATTAAGGAGAACCAGCAAAGAAATAAGAGTGCCATAAGCAAGATAGGAAGAGAACTCAAATTGAGTTGTCATTGAAGACAATGAAGGAGAGAAGATAGGGGCAGAATGTGTGAGCAAGCAAGAAGATTCAGTGCTACAAAGAGTCTGAGAATGATACAGGTTATGTGATAGACCCAGGCTTGATCCAGCAAACCATATTGGCATAGTCCTCTGGAAGAAGCTGAAATCTGGAATTGGGCCTCTTCCTGGCACTAGGAGGACAGATCTATTTGTTGGTACTGGGAAGAAGTTCACTGGGACAACAAAACACTGATATGGTTCAGAGAGGCAATTAGCACTGTTCAGAATTAAGTGTCCTGCTGAAGAGTCCAAGAACAAGTGACACCGAGATATTTAAGCAGGTAGAGATATTGGAAGCATGTGCCAGGTTACATGTCCGTCAGAGATTAGGAAAATTTTAGTCACGAGCTTTGCATGTAAAGGTGGGATTCTATGCCCTGGGGTGGACAATGGTAGTAACCCAGCAGGGTCCAAATGCTAGAAGTGTGAGTTTAAGCAGCCTCTAATGCGAGAAGTAAAATAGGAAGGCAGAAACTGGGCAATGGGGGGAAGAGGCTTAATTTTGTTGGATAACGTTTTATACTGTTTGAATATTTTGCCATATGTATATATTAGTATTTAAATAAAAAATATTGAATAAAGATAACGTAGTAATAAAACATCAGCAGAGACATTAGAAAGGAAGTGGTTCAGAGAATGAGTTAGCCCCATGAATATTCCCGCTAGGGAGTTCCTGGGTGATACAAACGGTTAAGTGCTGGACTACTAACCAAAATGTTGGTGGTTTGGACCCACCCAGAGGTGGCTTGGAAGAAAAACCTGGTGACCTGCTTCTGATAGGTCACAACCCTGAAAACCTTGTGGAGTACAGTTCTACTTGGAAACACATGGGATCCTCATGAGTGGGAATCAAGCTGACAGCAACTGGTTTGGTTTTTGTTTATACTCCTGCTCATGTGGGGCTGAAGAGGAGGGGAGGTCAACCCTCCTGGAGACTCAGGCCAAGGGCCCTAATTTTGCATTGGGCCTGTTTGCCTTCCCGATAAATGTGAAGAGGCATTTCACAAGTATTTTTATTTCTGGTGATAGGATAACCATCTGACAAAGCCAAGGGAAAACCATTGTCTAGATTCAAGGGCAATTGCTTCAATTATCGTAATTTACGGACCCCTTACCAGGTACCATTCAACGCTATTTATTTAATCTTCACCTGTCCTGTAGGGTCCCTTTACAGGAACTCTGATGGTGCAGTGGTTAAACACTCAGCTGCTAACTGAAAAGTCTGTGGTTCAAACACAGTATCTGTTCCATGGGAGAAAGATGTGGCAGCCTGCTTCTGTAAAGATTAAACCAAAAAACCAAGCCTGTTGTCGTCGATTCCAACTCATAGCAACACTATAGGACAGAGTAGAACTGCTCCATAGGGTTTTGAAGGAGCGGCTGGTGAATTCAAACTGCTGATCTTTTGATAAGGAGCTGAGCTTAACAACTGTGCCACCAGGGCCCAACCTTGGAAAGTATATGGGGCAGTTCTACTCTGACCTATAGGGTTGCTATGAGTCAGAATTCACTCAGTTCTGTAACAACGGTTTCTGTTTTTGTTTTGTTTTGTTTGTTTATGACCCTTTAGAAAGGGACTGTGATTTTGCACATTTTATAGATGAACCAAGGGACAGAGAAGCAACGTCAGTAGCTTGAGGTCACAGAGCTAAAAGTGCCCCAGCCAGGATGAAATCTAGAATATTTGACTCATAGTTTCCATGTGTTTAACCTTCATATTAAAAAATTTCAAAGTCGAGGCAGATTATAGAAGTGTTTTATGTTTTTTCATTCAAAAGAAAATGCATGAATCATAATTATTTTTTCCCAATATTTTCACCTTGTGCCATTCTATAGCCCATTCTTCTCTGAATAACTTCTGTTACTCACTTGTAGTGTTAGAATCTTCTCTGGAAGACAGAGTGTTTGGGGGTGGGGAGGAGGGTCCAAAGTGGAAAAATTAAAGTAAGATGGTAACTTCAAAGCGCTGAAGAAAAGTTGTATAAAATCTCTGTTTTTTGAGGATAGTGAGTATTGGAAAACTTAGCAATAAAGTCCTAAAAATGTAATTGTAGCTTGGTAGCACTGTTAAATATGTATACTGTGGTTTTTTTTGACAATTGTATTAATCCCTTTACAAAGCCTTTAGAAGCTCCATCACAGAATCATGGATGCTGTTTTTGATCTATTTATTACTCTTAAGTGTTCAGAGAACTGTCCCTATTTTCTAATTAACACTTTTAAAGATAAAAAGCTACGTATTAAATCAATCTGAATGACGGTTGTTTGTGAATCCCCCAAGATAAGGCAATTTGCATGTTCACTTTGTACTTACAAACTAAATCTGCACATCTCCAAAGCAGCCTCTTATAATGTAAACCTTTTGTGGGTATTTGTAACTTGAAAGAAAGTTTGGCTTACCACAGAAGCACTGCCAATTATCTAAAGGGTTTCGTTACTGAACGTATTAAGATACAAAGATAGTGGGTTGTTATTTTATATTGTTTGCTGTGGAATTTGAGGAAATGGCTTTAAAAATGTGCAGGATTATGGATTATTACCTTTTTATGGTGGACTAACAAGACTCATTTCCCCCCATTGTTAACCGCTTTCAAAAGTAGCCAGTTGCCACTCACTTGGGGTAGAAATTCCTTTGATATGAATTAAATTGCTTGCTGATGAAATGCACCTTTCAGCAACCTGTTTGAGTTTCAGCTGATGCTAGAATACACTTGGCGATGGGAATTGCAGCATTAGCGCTAAGTCACAGTGGTGATTTATTATCGGATTTTCAGTACTGATGAGTCAGTGCTTTAAGATGTTTACCAAATTAGACATTCAAGAACAATGGCACTGCTCTCATTAAATAGAAGCCTTTGTTGCCGATACAGGCTATTATTTCCACATGGTTGTGGTGTGGTGTGTTCACACTTGGGGCACTCATCAGATAGGGTTTCTTTGCTTTTGCAGAATCTGTCTTCGTTGGATTTACGTGCTCATTCAACTTTAAAACCATGTGTAAAAAGCCCCAGTCTTCAAAATTTGAAAAAGGATCCTCTATCTTTTCTAAACAGTTCAACCTGTGCTTTCCCTTTGCCAAATAAGAAACCAGAAATATCATATTAGCTAGTGACCATGGTATCCAGTTTTTCTTCTTTTCTAAAGGAAATAAAAACCAATGCCTTATATCTCACAAATGGCTCCGAAAAAGTTAAGGCTTAAAAATAACTATGGGGTCCTTGGATGGTGCAAATGGATAACACACTTGACTGCTAATCAAAAGGTTGGAAGTTCAAGTCCACCCCGATGTACCTCAGAAGAAAGACTTGGAGATCTACTTCGAAAAATCAGCCACTGAAAACCCTATGGAGAACAGTTCTAATCTGATACGCATGGGGTCACTGTAAGTCAGAATCAACTCCATCGCAACTGGTTAAAAACAATGATTGGGACAGAGAATGAGGGGATGGGAATAGGAAGCTGACTATTCCTAGGAAAGAGCAAGGGCCTAATTTTTTTTCTTTATTCAAAAAACAAACAAAAACTCGTTGCTGTTGAGTCAATTCCAAGTCATGGTGACCCTATGTGTTCCAACATAGAAGTGCTCCATAGGGTTCTCTTGGCTGTAGTCCTTACAGACCTGGATCGTCAGGACTTTCTTCCACGACACAGCTGGGTTGGTTCCAACTGCCAATCTTTGGGTTAGTAGTTGAGCATAAACTGTTTGCAACACCAGGGACTGCTTTTTTTTTTTTTTATCCAGCAAATATTTATTAAGCATCCATTACATGTCAGGTACTGTTACAGTCGGCCGTCCATATCCATGGGTTCCATATCTGCAGATTCAACCAACCATGGATGGAAAATATTCAGAAAAAAAAAGAAAATTCCAAAAAACAGAACTTGAACTCGCCGAGCACCAAGCAGCTATGCAGAATCCACGGGAATGAAGTGATGTGCAGGCATCGCCTGGTGTAGACTCCCCCCATTTCACAGCTCCCTAGTCTCTCTCCAGCACTCATTGTTTGAGCATTGTTTGCCTCACGTCTTGTCATTATTCTCTAAACAACATAGTATAACAACTATTTACACAACATTTACATTCATTACATATTATAAGTAATCTAGAGATGATTTAAAGGATATGGGAGGATAGCAGAGGCCAGATGCAAATACTACGCCATTTTATATAAGGTACTTGGGCACCCTTGGGTTTTTGTATCCACGGGGGTCCTGGAACCAATCCCCTCGGATACGGGAGGATGACTGTATACTGTTACAGGTGCTACGGAAACAAATGTAAACAAGAAATCCTTGCCATCTAGCTAACATTCTAGAAAAAAAAGAGGGACAAGAAACATATATATATAAAATCAGTAAGTTTATAAAATGTATCAATAAGTATATAAAATAACATCAGCTCATAATTTCTCTAAGTGCTAGATATGTCCACTAAAATACAAGTGTTTATAAACTTCAGCAAAAGCAAGTGAACTGAGTCTTACCTCAAGACCAACTCTGAGTTTATTTTAAAAAGGAGTCCCTTCTTCTTCTTCTTTTTTTTTTTTTTTTAACGCATCTTTAATACAACAGTTGCTTCTTAGGAGCCCATGTGTAGTTTTCATATTTTAGGTTCAATTTAATCCAATTGTCACTGCACTTTCCAATATTTTATATTGTGAATCCAAATTGAAATGACCATAGTGTTCATTGTTGATGACTATTCTGGACATGTTTAGCTGTGATCCAGCCTGTAGGAAAAACATCTGAAAATTTTTAGAGGCCTCATATATCACAATTGTTAGATGATTAGCAAAATCATAATTTTTCTTTATTACTAATGATTACAATGGAAATAAGTACAGACAAATAGAACATATTAGAACCTCAAATCCTAAAGCAATACCGAAAAACCCTACTACTGTCCAGTTGATTCTCACTCTCAGTGACCGTACAGGACAGAGTAGAACTGCCACACAGAGTTTCCAAGGAGCACCTGGTGGATTCAAACTGCCAACCTTTTGGTTGGCAGCTGTAGCACTTAACCACTATGCCACCAGCGTTTCCCCTAAAGCAATAGATCCCAGCATTTGGCTTTTTTTCCCCACTGCAAAACACATGGCAGATGATTCTCACACATGGGACACGGTTGCATGGACATTTAAGGATTTGTGCAATCCCCAGGACATTAGCTACACCTCCACCCCCTTCTTATTCACTCAAGAATGCAAATGGGAACATCAGTGAATGAGAACAAAATTATTATAGGAATAACCTTGAATCCCCTGCTCTAATTTATTTTTTAGTAAATCAGTTGAAAATGATTATGAATCACAAATTACTTGTGACCTACCTCCCAATGAATCCCAACAAATGTGTGTGCCATACAGTGCAGTTAGAACCACTGGCCCAGATAGACTAATACTTATAAAGTTAGATAATCATGTGCTTTGAATTTTTAGAAATTTATTATGTAGTTAAAATACCGATAACCAAAGCCAACCAGTGCCATAATTTAAACCCTTAGTTTGCTTTATTACTATATTCTTCTCCTACTTGGGCTTTCTTTCTCTCTTCTATACTAAAAATTTGGTGGTAGAAGGAGGGGGAAGTGGGGATTAGCTCTCCCTTAAGCAAGTATCCCTTTCCCTGCAGTCTGGGCATCTTTCAGACCACCATTGACAAGGTGCTGATATGTGGAAGTGGTTTCCTCAGGTCGAATGTTCTTGCAGCCAGGCTGTGAGCAGTCACTTCAATGGAAAGTTCTGTGGTCTCTGCCAGCTCCTCTGGTCCACAGATGTCTCAGGATGCAGCCCCACCCTGTCTTGGTTGCAGCATAGGATTTGCAAATGATCAGCACACGAGAGTTGTAACAGACCTTAAGGGGGACTTCAACAAAAGGTGGGAAACTTGATGGGTCCAGAAAAAGATTTTTTGATGTTTGAAATACTTCAAAAAAATTTTTTGTTAAGGTGTTTCTCCTTTTTTCGATTCAGGTGGGTACATTTTGTTCTTTCTCTGAATGAATTCTTTGCTTATTTTGGGGTCAGTGTGGTTTTACATACCCGAAATGTAACCATAAATCCATCTGAAAATGCAAACTGAAAGCACACTTTTCTTCTCATTAAATTCCATTATACCAAGAGAAAGATCTAAGTATAACTGTAATAGGATCTAAGCAGGACTGTAAACCAGAAGTACAGGACTGTCTCGTAAACAGTACAACATGTGAAGGCTCGGGGAAGGTCTGCCTCTCCGATCAGACTTGACATGTAATTGCTGTGGGAAATAAAATGTATACTTCAGGTTATTTGCTTCAACCCAACTAACATGACTGGATTGCCTTGTAGGAGATTTTTATTATTATTATCAGACAGAAAATAGGTTGGATATAAAATGAAATCACTAAATATCATTTGCGTAGAATAACGCGAGTGCTCTTTGAAAAGCAGCATCATTCCAGTGGTGTTTTCCCACATTTTAGCAAATAAATAAATACTGTAGAATTTCGAACTTCCACGGGAATTTTTTAAAAATGTTGACTTAAAGATAGTTCTTAAAAATTCAACAAGGAGGAGGGAAGGATGAAAGAAGAAAGAAGAGAGAAATAAAGGAAAAGAAGAGAGGATAAAGACAAAGAATGAAAGAAAGCAAAAACTGAACAAGGAAAGAAGGGCAGGAGGGAGATGGGAAGGAAGGGAAGAAGGAAGGAGCAGAAAGAGGACAGAACAAAACATGGAAGCTGACAGTGCAGTTACTTAAACAGGCTGAATTTTCAGAGTGCATCAGCAAAAAGTTGGAAAGCACAGGTGTTTCTATAATTGTGATACATTGGGAAAATTCACAGTGTTAAATGAGCCTCAAATTCTCACTTCTACCTGCATGATACAGAAACACAGTTAGTACTCTGGGCTATAATCACAAAGATGCCAGAATAAGTGCATGAGGGTGGAAGGCTTGAGGGACTCTTCTGCTCTGTGCTCCTTTAGTATTGGAGCATAGAATGTGTACATTTATATTTTATAGGCTGTTCGTGGGGTACCTGTATCATTTGTTTTGGTTCAATAATTTTAAGAGTATGCCACTATTTTTGTAAGAAAATATTTAAAGCATGATAAAGATTCAGTGTTCTTTTTCTTCATAGGGAAATAGCTTAAAGGTTAAATATTTAAATCTAGTTCATGATCCTTGGAATTAGAAGCCAGAACCAGAAAAAGTGAAAACGTTCGCATAAAGGCTAGGGTACAGGTCTTGGAAGGATGGACTAGGATACTGAAGAGGAAGACATAAGCTTTAGAAGATATTTAGTCCCCTTTTACAATGCAGATGTAAAACAACAAGCTTAACAACCATATTTTAGATTGACTATATCATGTGGCACTCATAGCGACTCCTAATGACCCTATATACATATAATATGGACATTTGTTTTATGAAATTACTATTTATAGGAGGACATGCCATATCTAAATGATATGCAAATCGTCCTACAAATTACAACTTTTTTTTAAATTGAAAATGAATAGAGAAAGCTTTTCTATCTCCATAATGTTAGTTTATCCTGACCACATAGTAAGAAATCAAGATTTCTAAAATCTTTGCCTAACACATATATGTATTTCTACTTCTACAAGTATGTATTACTTATTCTTTTGGACTTCCATTCATCAATTTCTAAATGGAGAAAAGTATAGAAAATGAACATATTGTGAATTTGCTTGTCTGCACTCTATTGTGGAACAATCTCTGCCCACTAAAAATTTGTTTAAAGAGAATTTAAATACAAACAGATTCATATGCACATGCATAAATAATGGAAGAAATGTTATGGACAATGTTTTCTAAGGACACCATTTCTTACATGTGTAGCATCTGGCATATTCTTTCTTAAACAGATCGTGTTTTTCTGTTCTATTATCAGTGTAGTATATTAAGAGTAATAATGCTGTATTTATAATTTTCACAAGTTTTTTCTACCTAATCACAAAGTTACTATTGCAGCAATATGTTGGCTGCTCACACTGTCCAAAAGTAGTTCCAAACCAAATGAAACCAAGCGCCATCGAGTGGATTCTGACTCATGATGACCCTATAGGACAAAGTAGAACTGCCCCATAGAGTTTCCAGGGAGTGCCTAGCGGATTCGAACTGCCAATCCTTTGGTTAGCAGCCGTAGCACTTAACCACTACACCACCCGGGTTTCCTCAAAAGTAGTTAAGTAAGTTTAAATGCCCCAAGAAAGCAGAAAAGTAGGACAAAGGTTCATGTTGTATGAAAGGCACCTGATACATGCTTTAGGGGTGGCAACAGGGCTAAGGGGAAGTGATGCTTTATTTCTTTTAACCAGGTTTATTAATGCATCTTTAAGCAATTTATTTACTGATAACATTTAAACTCAGGTGTAAATCCTCTAAGGGTTAAATAATGTCACTACGCTTTTGTGGTATGTTATTGTTATACATATATACGAGTTTTGCCAAAAATTCCCCATTACTCCTCCTTCCTTACGGAACAGCAAACTGTCGAGGGTTAGTTCTGCACCAGCACTTCAACTTTCTCATAAAAAAAAATGGGCTTCTTTCTTTTTGGTTTGTGAGCACCCAGGCCAATATCACTCTTGATTTGTTATTTAACCAGAGGAAACAAAGGAAGCTTGAATGGTAATTATGTGCTCTGATGGTGCAGCAGTTAAAGCACTCAGCTGCAAACCAAAAGGTCAGTGGTTTGAACCCACTAGCCGCCGTAAAAGAAAGATATGGCAGCCCATTTCCCTAAAGATTATACCCTTAAATCCTGATGGAACAGTTCTACTCTGTCCTACAGGATAGCTGTGAGTCAGAACCCAGTCGACGGCGGTGGGTTTGGTTTCTTGGCTTTGGTAATTTGGCTTTGCCTCCTTCTTCTGGATGCCCTTGTGGTCTCTACAACTGAGACTACAGGTATTGTTTCCTTGTGTCCCTATAAATGTCAGAATAAGCTAACAGAATGTACTGATCTCCTCATTCCAGCTCTTTGCCAAATCTGCTGTGAGATTTAATCAATTATTCACACCAGTTGATAGAATGAAATGTGTCCTTGCTAAGGAAATTCTTACCCTCCCTCTAAGTTTCATAGTTTCCTAAACCTATATACAAATTAAAAACCAGTTGCCATGGAGTCAATTCCAACTCATGGCAACCTCACGTATGTCAAAGTAGAACTGTGTTCAGTAGGGTTTTTAATGGCTGATTTTTCAGAAGTAGATTGCTGGGCCTTTCTTCAAAGGTACCTCTGGGTGAATCTTTCCGTTAGCAGCCAAACACATTAGCCATTTGCACCACCCAGAGACTCCCACATACAAATTACTACCTGCTAAAGGACGTAGTATTGGAGTCATGGTGGCACAGTAGTTAAGAGCTACCCCTGCTAACCAAAAGTTTGGAAATTCAAATCCACCAGCTGCTCCTTGGAAACCCTGTCCTATAGGGTCGCTATGAGGCGGAATCGACTGACAGGAACGAGTTTGGTTTTTTGGAATGGACATAGTAATGTTTTACTTTCCATGTCAAATATTGCCGGGTTCCCAGTTGCATGTTTGAAGGGCATCATTACACTAGCATCCCAGGTACTTCCCTGCAGAGAGTTTCAAGAGTTTGGTAACCGTCAGCATGGTACCCTAATCATGAACACGAGCGTCATAGCTTTCGAACAGGTGCTGGGACCAAAGACCGAGACCAGCTATAATTCTAGCAGCCTTTTTTTTCATGAGATAATAATAGAAATTTTAGGCATGTTGACTCAAAGTTTGAGATTTGCTGAATTGATAAATGTCAAATAAACAGGGAAAGTGACTGGTTTATGCCTTGATCTGTCATGAATGGGGCTGTAGATCAGATGGCAACTTGCTGTTTTTAGCACAGCTCTTCCCTTCCTCTGCTCATGTGCACCAAATGAAGAGCCCATTTGCTGACTAGAAATTCACATTTGAGGTCGACTGATGATGCAGTGCAAAGACGCCTGTTCTCTTCCTCTGCTGGAGAATAAGTCGTGCCAACCTTCACCTTTAAAGAGCTACCTATGTAATTATGCAACATACAGAAATAAAGTTCAGTCACGGTTCACTAATAACTTGTACCCACCTAACGGGGGGGAAAATTCAAGATTTAACAGTCATTCTCAAAAAAAAAAGACAGGTCTGTGCCAGATCACATGTAAGGAAAAGCATTTATTTAAGGGAAAATGTAACGAATTAAATATGGATTATAACTAAAAAATAAATAAGTTTATTTAAAAGAGTGATTTTTTTTTTTTCAATTTCACTGTAAAACCTAGGAAGGTATGGATTAACTTAAGCAAACAGAACAAAAACTGAACCCAAAGAAGGTACAGTAGCTACTTTCTTGAAAACAAAACAATCTTTCCGTTCCTGCCATTTGTCTGAATTCTTCCTCCGGGCAAGCTGGACAGCTGCACTGGTAGGTTTTTTAGTCATGGGTTGTAAGCCCCACCTGGCTAGATTTGTTTAGCAGACAGCTGGCAGAATTAAATAAAAAGAATGGGACACAAAATGCTTCCAAAAAAAAAAAAAAAAGGCTGAGAGAATACTTTTTGGATGTTTTAGCCTTTTGGAGGTTTATGGCTTTGTCTTTCCTTTTTTTCTTGCCTCTATTCACATACTGTTATCGGTGAATCTATCTTGTGGATATTTTCCATCCATTATAACTCCGTGGCTGAGGTAAATGCAGCAAAAATGAAAACATCAAGTAAGCATGTCTCAAACGCCTTTTTTTTTAGTTAGAAATACCAATTTGCAGTTTATAAGTCCTCAAGAATGACATCAGTTTTAAATTAGCAATTTTTTTTTTGTTTCTGCATTTTCTTTGCTATTTTTTAAAGCCAATAAAATAGATTTTCTTCATCTGGAATGTTCTTTCTAGCTTAAAGATAAGAAGGAGTCTACATTGTGGGAATGGCACCCTTCTGCATCTGTTTCTCTCACAAACCTATCAAATATCTAATTTTTGGCATGACTGCTGGCTCCGACAGAGGGATGACATAAACCAGCTTTGTGGTTACATGTTTCACTTTTAATCTCATGGAAATAAAAATCAGCACTGAAATGTCCCTTTACATGTGACAATTTGGGACTCTTTTCCAAAAGCCCAGGCAAAGGGGCGTTAACCTGGTTAAGCTTAACACACAGCATATGCAGGAGTGTCATGCATTCTTATGCTAAAAGGCACAAGGCGAACCTGCCTTCGGTGGGGCTTTGTTCCCATCCAAAGCACGAACTATAAGCTCAGCAACTGCAAAATACCAGAAAAGTACCAAAAATGCATTCTAGAATCGGGAGATTAAATAGCTCGCTTAATAACCACACATATTCTGTGTGTTTTGTCTCTTTCCATAAATACAGCAGGACCAGTAGAATATTTCGACCATCATGGGTTTCACTACTTAGCATGGGGAGAATCCAGGATTCTCAGTAAACACAGTAAATATAGTACGGAAGGTTAAAAAAAAAAAAAAAAAGTGTAGACATGATTCTGACTGAAGCAAGCAACTTCATGAGAATGGATTTCAGTGATTATAAATGAGCAAGGGGAAGGGTATGCTTGTTTTGGAGAAGACAGCGTCGTGGAGAAACACCAGTGCTAGCACTTAGAGGATGACAATGATCTGTTGCTACACCAAGTGTAAAACTACTCCAATGTTCAAATCGATTACAAAGCACAGAGATGTACCTAATATTAAGGTCTATGCCAGGAAAGAAACTCTAATTCATTACCTAATACTTGCTTTCCCAGAGCAAAAAGTCTTAACTTGGCCCCCCTCCACTCAGCCTATACATCTCTGTGCATCCTAGACTTTATGGAGCCAGGCACGAGCTGTTCATTGCAGAGGCTGGATTCTCCCAAAGCACTGATATCAATATCTTACACTTCAAATACAAGGAAGGCTTGGGCATGCTTAATCCCCCGGGCCCAAGTAAACGGAGCTTGGTCTCTAGGAAGGCTGTTGGCATTGAGCAAAAAGACAGTGTTACTGTATACGTTTTCACATGGTTAGCAAAATGGGCCTCTGTCAAAGACTAAGAAAACAGGCACGGTGAAAAGGGAGATGCAAGGTCACTCTAGGTTTCTGTCTAACCCTTAAAGACAACTCAATCTTGGCTGTCATTTGACAGCATTCTATTTAGTTTGATAGATAGGATCACATCTATCTAGCCAGAAAATTGGAGCCCTGGTGGTACAGTGGTTAAGCACTTGGCTGCTGACCAGAAGGTCAGCAGTTAGAACATATCAACCACTCCGTGGGAGAAAGATGTGACAGTGAGCTTCTGTAAAGGTTTACAGCCTTTTTCTTACGTATAACCAAACATCTCATGGGATTTGGTTCCTTGGTTTGGAGGTTTATGGCCATGGTTTCATGAGACAAACCAGTTAATTGACCTAATAACATGTTTAGTGCTTCTGTTCTGTCCCCTAATTTATTGCACAGTGCCTGGGGTCTTAAAAGCCTGCAAGAAGCCAGCCAAAGTACAACAATTGGTCTCTATTCACCTGGAGCAACAGAGGAAGAAGGAGAGTCAGGAATAGGAGGAGGATATGGAATGTGTGGCTAATTACCTCCATGGACAGCTGCCTCCTTTGCCAAGAGACCAGAAGAACTGGATGGAACCTGGCTGTGATTACCGAATATTTTGATCAAAGCTTTCAGAGAAGAATCCTGATCAAAAGGGGGAAAATGTGGAATAGAACTTAAAATCTCATGGACGCTAGACTTTCTGGAGCCATGGAAGGTAGATGAACTCCTGAAATAATTGCCTGGAGATAATCTTTAAGCCTTAAACCAAAAGTATCCCTGAAGTCATCTTAAAACCAAATAATAGTTTAGATTAACTAGTAAAAAAAAGCCTACCTTGAGTATTATGCTCTTTTGAGAATATCTATATTAGATCAAATTGACAACAGCAACTTGAAACATTAGACAGGAACCTTAGAGGGCAGTGAGTTTATATTACTGAGGGAGGAACAACTCAGAAAAGGAGGGTGAGAAGGGTTGCACAACTCAAAGAATGTAATCACTGTCACTAAATGGTATGTGTAGAAACCGTTGAATTGGCTTATATTTTGCTGTATATATTCTCAGCAAAAACAACAGAACAAAATTTAGGAAAAAAAATTATTTAAGATCCTCACTGCACCATGAGAAAATGTCAAACATGGTAATACTCTCGTTTGTAAGCAGGGCCCTGGTGGTGTCGTGGTTAAGAGTTTGGCTGCTAACCAAAAGGTTGGCAGTTCAAATCCATCAGCTGCTCCTTGGAAACCCCATGGGGCAGGTCTGCTCTGTCTGATAGAGTCACTATGAGTTGGCCCCTATGAGTCAGAATTGACTGAATGGCAACTTTTTTTTTTTTTTTTAAATAAGCTACAAATTGTACTTCTAAGATATTATAGATGAATTAATTTCCTTTAAAACCAGGGAACAAAATTATAATAAATTTTCATTTTGGAATAAAAATATTAAAAAAAAAAAAAAAAAGACTTACAGCCTAGGAAACCCTATGAGGCAGTTCTATTCTGTCCTGTAGGGTCAATATAGGGCCATGATGATTTAGAATCAACTGGATGGCAATGGTTATGGAGCCAGAGAACTACAGTCCTGTGCATCTTCTATGTACTGGTGGCTCAGCAGAATGAAAAGCTATAAAACCCTTTTGTGTGTTCTATGAGGCTTTCTTTTTCTCCCCTAATACAGGCTTCCTTTCACCCTCTCCCCCTGCCCAAGCAAAAGAAAAAGAGTTCCTTGGAAATTGTATATTCTGATTCAGAATTATTTTGTAAACATTTAATATGAATCTATCGAGTCTCTCCTGGATCAACTTGCATCTCAGCCAACTTCTTTACTCAAGAAAATCGATTCTTGTTTACTTCTTTCAGTAAGAAGAATCTTGATGAATTTTAATAGGATAACCCCCTACTGTTAAGAAAATCTCCCTCCTTTGGCTGCGGGAGCTTTGAAATTCATACATTAGGAATGAGCCCATGGTTTTTTGTTTGTTTTTCATTTTTAGACAAAAAGACAATAATTCTACAATTTTCAAGCTCAACCTTAATCATTGCTCGACACTCATATTTGTCTCTGTCATCATTACCTCAACGAGCAGCACATTATTCTGATACTTGGTTAAAAGATCCCTTAATTGCAAATTGACCTCCAGGTTTTGTTTTCGTTTTTTTCTGCATCCTTCAAGTTGTACAATGATCCTTGTTATTCTTTTCATAATATTCCGCTATTAACACAAACTCAATGCCTTCTAAGCAAAAACTCCTCTTTTGCCTCTCTTTCCCACCTCTGGTAACCACTAATAACCTTTGGTTTCTATATACTTGCTTATTTCACGTAACTGAGATCATACAATATTTGTCCTTTTGTAACTGATTTATTTCACTCAGCACGGTGTTTTCAAAATCCATCACTGTTGTGGCATGAATCAGGATTTCTCTTTATGGCTGAGTAATATTCCACTGTATGTATATAGCATGTTTTGTTTATCCATTTGTCTGCTGATGGACATTTAGGTTGCTTCTGCCTTTTGGCTATTGTGAAAAGATCTGCAAAGAACATTGGTGAACAGTTCAGTCTTGTTTTAATGACAGCTCAATGTCAAAAGTCCAAGCTATTAATGCAACTGTAAAACAGAAGCCAAAATAATGCTTAAAAGTAGCTATTCCCATCTTTGTCTGACATGTACTACATAGTTAAAAACCAAGAAAACCTGTAACTGTTTTTACAAGAATTAACACTACTAATCTACAGGCAACATGAAATTTCACCTCAAGGTAGATACACGCGTCCTTTCCTGCATTGCATTAAATACATTCCAAAATCAGGGACATTTAGACCAACATGAATCTTAATGACTTTTGGACATGTGTTTTTGGCATTGTTCTTGCAATATTACAATATTGCAGTATTACAACCAATACTTCAAAACAAAATCAAACACCTTGATTACTTAAAAAAAGTTCTTATATAGAAAAAAACCCACTCTTTTTGGCTTTTCCATTTACAACTAATAAGTGAATGGTTGCCCAATAAGATTTGCTTCATACAATTTTAGTGTACCTCTAAGTTAAGAAAATCCTTTGGTGAGTATCACTGTATACTCTCAAGCACTCAAATCCAATAAAGAAATAAGATGGATGTTACAAAATGATTTGTTTTGTTTTGCATTTTTTTTTTTTTGTACTTTTGATGAAAGTTTACAGGACAAACTAAAACTAGCTTCTCATTAAACAGTTAGTACACATATTGGTCCATTACTTTGGTTAACAAACCCATGCATGACATGTCAACACTCTCCCTTCTTGACCTTGGGTTCCCTATTACCACCTTTTCTGACCCTTGTTGCCTTCTAGTCTTTGCCCCTGGGCTGGTGTGCCCCATAAGCTTCGTTTTGTTTTATGGGTGACCTCCAGTTTTTAAGAGAATCACCCATCACCAAGCAGTATTTCATTTCTGGATGAAAATCAATATTGTCCCTTTTATTTTAGTACACATAAACATTTATGTGGGGGGTGGGGTTAGACTATTTAATAAAGGGAATACTCCTGGGAGAAAAGGAGTAGTTCCTTAAATGTTAATTCCCATTCATTGAAGTCTATGAGAGAAAGAGTTTTATTATTTTGGATAGAGGCAAACATAAACCAAAAAACCAAACCCACTGCCGTTGAGTCGATTCCGACTCATAGCGGCCCTATAGGACAGAGCAGAACTGCCCCATAGAGTTTCCAAGGAGTGCTTGGTGAATTTGAACTGACGACCTCTTGGTTAGCAGCCATAGCACTTAACCACTCTGCCAAAACATACTGTCATAGAAATACTGTAGTATAGATTCCATGAATATCATTCAAGATACTATAATCTTGTGTATTTAGCAACAGAAGAAAAATACTGTATTATTTGTTGGGTTAAAGATACCACATGTTTTTGGGAAGATCATTTATTTGTTAAATTTTTTGGAGTTAAATTCATAACAATGTTTAGAAGATTACTAAAATCTTCTACTACCTAGAGTTTCAAGTCACTAATTTTGCCAATGCATTAAATGTATGTTTTCTACACTTAAAGAACCAGAGATCTGAAGACTCTATGTATTTGCCCAGAGATCACTTTCCTCATGGTGAAATTTAACTAGCTCTTGTGTGGAATGGAGAGATCAATGGGTGCCAGTAACATTACGCTACAATGTGTAGAGGTGGAAATAAAGGCTACCTCATTCAAAGGAAACTACAGGGGAATTTTAGATCAGTAGAATGCAATTATCCGAGTTGGAAGTGTTCCAGGACACCAAAGTGAACTCTAAAGGTGGGTAAATTGAATAGCATTTTCCTCAATTGCAGGACAAGCAATCACATCTCTGACAAGATTGGCACTTGTTCTCTTCATTTGTGTTTGCTTTGTGAATCCTGCTGACCAAATGCTGGTCTCTGTCGTAAGAAATGGGGTGGAGATCATTTGATCAGAATTGGGGACATCAGATCTACTAATAGTCATATAACCTACACCCTTCAGATATCTAAAAAGTGAATGAAGACCTTTTTAAGAATCTGTTTCAAGATGCAATGCATTTGTTCACCAGATCACTTTGCTTTTACGGGGTGCTCAGAAAGATTCTATATCCAAGCCCCCTTTGCATCTATTTGGGACCATATGACTAAGTTCTGGACAATGGAATGTAGGCAGAAATATATACTCGATATACTCAGTATCTATCCCTCTCTTTCTCTCTCTCATTGATCCATTTGGAAGTGAAGGACTCAGAGTTGATAAAGAAAAGAGTTCAAATCCCTGAGTCCCTGCTTGGAGGAAAGTCACCCAGAAGGGCCACTCAAGCTACATTAGACCCCAACAAAAACAAAGAAAATCACCTTTTGTTAAACCACTGAGGTGTGAGACTTTTTGTTGCAGCAGTTAGAGGTTCTTACCTTGACTAATATAAAGTCCATGAGAGAAATGGAATTCCTTTCAGTTCCAGAGCTGAGAAAATTGAAAAGTCATTCCATAAAGCAAAGATGTGCTAAGATGTACATTGTCATTCATTGCATGTGGGAGTGTAAATTTTATCATTATTCTGAGGGAAAATTTGGCAAAATATGGTAAGCTGTAAAAGCTTTACATAATTCTTACTTTGACTTCGTAACTCTACCTTTAGGGTTTATCTTTGAGGAAATATCAAAACTAACTGTCAAGACTTTTGTTCTTCCAGCAAAAGGAGACCCAGGAATAAGAGATGGAAATGGACTGCAGGTTTAATTGACTCCATGAACTACCATTTCCTCTACCATGAGACCAGAAGATGGCAGGTGCCTGTATACCATTATTGAACATTTTGATCAAGGACCTAATAGATAGATCCTGATCAAAAGAGGGGAAATCAGGGAAAAGAACTCAAATTCATATGGAAATCAGACTTACTGGATCCATTTAGACTAGAGGGATCCCTGAATCTATTCTCCAGAAATAATCTTTAAACCTTCAACCAAAATTATCCCATGAAACCATTGTTAAACTAAATAACAGTTTAGCTGAATTAATAAAGGATATTTGCCTTGAGCATTGCTCTCTTATGAAGAATTATCTATATGAGTTAAAACTGACAACAGTTGATCTACAGCACAGGTGAGAACTTTAAGGGGCAGAGAGTCAAAATTAATGGTGATGTAACAACATGGGTAGAGATGGTGAGAACGGAGACACATTGTGAAGTGTGTAATCAATGTTATTGAACTACACATGTAGAAATTGTGAAGGGATGTATGCTTGGTTGTGTATATCACCAAAAAAATTTAAAAAAAAAAATTTTTGTTCCTCAGTACGTTGTGATAATAAAAATATTGTATGACATTAATGTCAACAACAGACAGTTAGCTATATTTTGTTATATCTTATTATGAAATATGCAGTCATTAAAATTGCATATTTAATGAATATCTTAGTCATTTATTTATTCAATAAATTGGTGTTTGCTGAGCACCTATTACGTGCCAGGAATCATTTTCAAAGCTAGGAATACAACAATAAACAACAAGAAAAATTTCCTGCATTTGTGATAATGTACAATAAAAAAAATCAGTCAATAAATAAAATCATTGATGCTACTAAAAAACTAGAAAATTGCTCCAATGAGAAATTTTGAGTAAAAAATATTGCATGCGAGAACCATATATGCACCATAGATGCACACACACTTACACACATCCAACATACAGTTAGAGAGAAAAAGTCTGAAGGAAAAATAGTAAAAGTCTATCATTTGCATATGCAATTTCCCTAATCATGAGCAAGTCAAATTCCATGAAACACACAAATTAGTTGCACTGCTGATGTATGAATTTGAAATATTAAGTGTATGGCACTGAGGTAGAGGGATCAATTTACATCGAGTACAAATGTAACCGGGCAGTCAACCAGCAGCTACTTTTCAAAATGATTTTATTGTTACAAAGCAAGTAACACTCTGCAAAGCAATTTCAATTATTTAAAAGAAAACACCATTTCTTTACCAAAAAAATATTTTTTTTAAGAAAAAAGAAGGGTGATGAGTTTGAAATAGAGACCAGCTGCTAGTGCTGCTAATGGAAGTAGAAAGAAAGTAAGAAGCCTAGAATAGTGATGGAGGGATAGTTCTTACAGAAGTCAGGGCTTGATGAATGGGTTCATCATTTTCCTATCCCAGAAGTAACAAAAAGTAATTTGTGAAACTGTTTCAACTGGTACTCCAGAGAATGCAAAAATTACTCATCAAGGGAAAGATTAAAGAATCACTAGTGGTCATGGATCGCTGGTGGCACAGTGGTTCAGACCCCAGCTGATAACCAAAACGTCAGCAGTTTGAATCCACCAGCCACTCCTTGGAAATCCCATGGGGCAGTTCTACTCTGGCCTATAGGGTCACTATGAGTTGGAATCAACTCGATGGCAGCGTGTTTGATTTTGGCAGTGATCTGAAAGGGTTACTTACTTTTTCTGCTATAATTTGCTGAGTTTCAAAGTCAACTTATATGCTATAGTGGGATAGGTTAACATGTCCATTTTTCAAGTGCCCAGTAGGTCCACCTCACAAATAGTAAGTATCCACCATATTCATACTATTAACAATGATAATTTCTGAGCTGCAGAATTTATGATCATATTTGTTTTAGTTTTCATCTATTCGTGTTTTCTTAAAAATTCCCAAAGAGAGTATGGCTTGTGTTGAAAATTAAACAAAAACAAAAATAAATAAATATATATACACACAAATTAGTAAAAACAAAGTGTTCTGTCTCTGCTCACTAGGATTGTGAGTAAGAACGTTTTAGCCACGACTGCAACTCCACTTCCATTCTCACTCCACAACGCATCTGCACAGGTAGAAGTACCATCAATCGTGTCAAGTTGTCGGCCCAAGTCCATGTGGGTCTCAGTAGGCCATTACCTGGCAGGCAAGCTTAGGTAATACCTTTGGATTCCATGCCACACTCCTAGAAGCCACACAACTCATAAAGATGATCAACCCCTGAAAGGCTGACCCTTTCACAAAGTTCATTCTCATTCGTCCATTCATCATTCCTGAATAGAGCACCACACTGTCCAGTGAAGCCTGCAGACAGCGTTTCAGAAGCAGCATATTTCCATATGGAAAAGAGAGCTTCTTCTTAACTAAACTCAAAGAAAAATCTTCAGGCATTCTATACACAGGCAGAGGGGTCTGCAGCCCTGGACCTATCCCACCAGAACAAACACTGTTGGCAACAGTAGAGAAGTTCTGAATCAGAGGGTTGGAAGGAATCTAAGTAAGACATCTAGTCCATCACCCTGCCTCCAGGCAATTTTCCAGGCAGATGGGTATTTATCCTGTTCTTTAAGCTCTTCGCTGATCAGAGGAAAAAAGACAAGAGTATTTATATCCATGATGTTTTCTTACCAAATGTGTAATATTTGCCACCTACACCATCTGCAGCAGTTCAGAATGTAGTAAGAGTGAAATTTAAACTCATTGATTTCAGGAAGGATAATAAAAATATTTCACATTATGTAATATCATTTCCCTCAAAGCTTTTGATGAAGAACTCATAAAATGGCATCGGTAGTTTAGGGCAAAGATGACGCATTTGCTTGGCAGTTGGTAATCAATGCAATTATCAGAACTCAGATAGGAAAGACGTGTTAGTTTTTACTGTGAGCATTATTCTGTACAAGTTAAGATCAAGGTCACAGGCTCACGTACTGGACAGGTTATTTGGAGGTACTTTGTCCCATTGCTTACAAAAAAAAAAAAAAGTTTCTTTTTTTTGTCCCATTGCTTTAACCACAGTTGAGCTGTCTTTCAAATGTGCATCTTCAGTTACAAATGACTTAAGAGAATATGGATAAATTACCAAATTTTCATGTTTTTAGGTGGGAGGGGCATCCCCCTTGCCCCGTCCAGTTAGGAACATCATCATTTTTCTATATTAAATAAATCCAATTCTTTGATTAGCGTGTGGATACAGAAATAAAATTTGAAAATCTGGCCAGAATATGTAAAGAACTGCCCAAACCCCAAACTCTTAATCCTTTTAGCCACATGCCCCATTTCTTCCAGTTGTGAAAGTTGAGCTGTTTAAAATTCAGCAGATCACTTTCTGGTGCCCAATGTTCTGATAGAGCTCAGAAACCTCTAGTGATTTTATTGCTCATAGGCCAACTCCAGGCTTGTTCCCTGGTTTCCTTGTTCTTGAACTGGCTTCAGCGTGACAAACCAACATTCAGACCTTTCACACTGGTGGTGGGGGAGTGGTGCCATTTCCACCCAGGCAGGTTTCAGAGCTCCTAGGAGCTATGTTTGGCCCCAACATTTGTGCAGGAACGTGGTCAGGCCAATGAGTAAGAGACAGATCTGTAAGAAACTGGGGTCAACAGGTCCCTCTCTATCCATAAGCCTACAGATGAACCATAGATAACTCTATCCGCCGCACCCAGCCCTCAGTACCATGTGTCTTGTAAGTGGCTCCATCCTTAAGCTCTCTATGGGCTTGAACCTAGAGGGCATTGGAGACAGTAAGGTTTAGTTCTTTAGAATCCTCTTCTCTCAAAAGATATTTACTACTGGAAGTAAGTCTGGCATTCAGAGCTTACTCTAGAATGGCATAAGCCCAAATCTTATTGGAGGAACCATGATTTCAGACAGAAGTCCGTGTAAATATTTTTTATAAGATTTATTCTCTCCACTAACGAAACGGAAGTTACTAAAAATGGCCAAAAAGAGTTACACCAACACTTTTTTGCTTGTGAGTTACTTCCCCCCGCCACCACCATAAACAGGTAGGGAATTAACTAACTGAAAATCAACAAATCAACAATAATAGGAGAATGGAGAGAGAATCACCCCAAAAAGCTAGAGACCAAAGATCTAGCCATGCCCTGCCACTTAACACTGCTGTGTAGTGGGTACAGTTTCTTCACATACTACTTGAGATGGTTCTCGGAAAATTCTAAGATAATCAAAGCCCACGAGGCTCTGGCCATGTGGGAGCTCCCAACTGGGAAGATGGACAGGTGAGCTTAGATGGGCTAGGTAGGGTTGGGGAATTCTATGCTCAGTCCAATGAGATAGCAAACGCAAGGCTAGTCCAGTCACCATGAATATCCAAAGTTCTGATCAAGGGATTAGACACAGCACATTTTCTTAGACGAGGTAGTTTCCAACATCAAGCAGCAGGTGAGTTGCTCTTCAGAGAGGGTATGGACAAAATACTAGAAGTAGTCTTCTGCTTCTGAAAATCAGCCGGTGAAAACCCTATGGATCACAGCAGTCCAATCCTCAACTGATCATGGGAATGGTGCAGGACTGGGCAGCATTTCATTCCATTGTGCCTGGGTTCACCATGAGCCAGAAACAATTTGACGACAGCTAACAACACAACAATGAGCCCAGAACGCTTGGTTGCGAACCAAATGACAGCAATTTGAATCCTGCAGCTGCCCCTTGGAAACTTCTATGGGGCAGTTCTACTCTGTCCTGTAGGGTCGCTGTGAGCTGGAATCAACTTGATGACAACAGATTTGTTTTGGGTTGTTTGTTTGTTTGTTTTTGATATTTGTTTTTTGAGAAACATTTACAAACTTCTTTCTGACTAGGAAATAGACTCTGAAAACCCCTAAGAAATACATTTGCTTTGTAACACAAAGTACCAACCAAGAGTAAAATATTATTAATATTGCAGCTGATTCTGGCTGGCAGAAACGAGTAAGCTGGTGGGCATTAGAAGGCATTAATGAAACAATGATGCTTCAGAGTTCAAACTGGTGTAGGTCTAATGAAACAATAATTTCGTATGACTAAAGGTCTAAATTTCTGGCATAATACAGATTGTAGACGGGGTATATTTGAATTTCTAAAAAATACACACAGCGAATGAATGAATAAAAGAAAGTAGAAACAAGATCATATATTCCATCCCTGGAGAATAAATTTTTAGTTTGAGAGACAGTAAATATCTCCCAAACTATGCCCAGATGGTGATAGTTCTCTCAGAATGGTGGATGTCATTATTACGGATTTAAGGACTATTTGCACTAGAAGACGTCTTTCTCTGACAGCCCTGTCCCAGCTGAAAAGTGTCTCCTTACAAGGACTTGTGGATTTTCTTTCTGTTCATCCCCAAATCAGTAGTCTGCCCTCTGTTGTTGCCTCTGCAGAAGGCATAGCTCCTAGACAGGTGGATGTATGTATTTGGTGGGGTGGGGGAGGAGAGATGATAATTTCACAGGAAATTCTGGATTAAAAAACAAATTAAAAAGTTGTTTTAATAAGAGGCTTCTCCAGAGCTTTTAATGTGCTAGTGTGCGCTGTGATTTTCTAAGAATGGATGAGGGGTAGCCAACTAGACAGCAATTTCTAAGCTATATATTTTTCCACAAAACTCTTTACCAATGGAGCATTTTTTGGAAGATGTTGCGCTGGCTTATTTAATTGTTTTTAGTGTATTTATCCATGGCTTCCTCTAAGGGTTATTGTAACGAATGAAATTGTCAATGATATTGCCTAGCACAGTCATACATAGCAGGGTTTCCACAAATGATGTTCCTTAATAACCTGCTGGTATTGAGGAGATGTTTTTATCCCCACTTGTGAATAAAAAAACTAAGGTTCACAGTTGTTGAATCATGTGTCTTCAGTCCAACAGCCAAACCAAAAAGCTTTCACCTGTCCTGATACCTCTGGCCCCTGGGCAGCTTTCACGCCATCATTGCACCATTACCTACCTTCACATCACATCCACCCGTGGTTCAGAAGCCAATTTTGCATGAAACACTGTGCTCAAACCAAGTGGAAGCCTCCCGTTTGTGAATTCAATTCTCTTGAGGGCTAGTGATCAGAAAACATGTGCTCTCCAATTTTTCCCACACATGCCACTTCTTAGAGGGCCTATAACTGCGGGCCTGTGCAGTGTGGTCTGTTGGAGGCCAATAATCATATCACTATTGTAATGAGTGGCAAATCCTATGTAATTTACACATAAAAAGGAGGCTAAGATGCATGGAAAAACCCAGCCCCCATTTGTCTAATGAAATTAAAGCTCTTAGCCAAATACCGCTGCTGAAAAGAGACATTTGGGAAGGGCTGTCCCCACCACTGCCTCCCCTGCCTCTGAAGAAGAGGGTGAGTGTTCTTTATTCATGACTCCGCCTCTACCTAAATCACTCCCACAATGGGACCTCTAAACCAAGGGGCCTGTCTGGGAGCTGAGACCAGGCAGGGCTTACAAAGGCATTATGACTAGTTATTTTCAATGACAATTGAAGGGAAGAATAAAGCAGCAAAGATGTTCTATGGCTTGGCAAGCCAAGCACTAAACTGCCCCTGGCCCCTCCACCAAATGATATAAACAAAAGTTTTGATAAAGCAATTTTTTTAAATATTTTCTAACATTCAGTGGTAAGTGGACATTATCACAAAACACGTGTGAATGATACTGCTCTTGGAGTAACTGTACCGAGCTTAAGCTCTGGAATGAACCCTTGGTCCCATGATAAAGCAAGAAGAGGTGGCTGGCTCTTGCCTTCAATGGCTGCCCAATTTCTTATTTTTTTGCCCATGGCTTTGAAATTCTTCCCTAAAACTGGGAACCAGCCATGTTGAAGTGAGTTGAAACAAAACAAGCCAAATGGAATTGGGTTGAAATCTCAAAGTCAGGGATCTACCATCATGAAGCTAGTTAGTATATAGGAAGCTCTTGCTTGATCCATGGATGGTAAATTCATAGAAATAGTGAATGGTGTTTTGGTCTAAGAATGTGACTGGAGGTATCAAGGTTGTAATCTGCACAGAAGAACAGCCAGAGTATATAGGAAAATCACTAGAATTCTTTATCCCTGGCTTAAGACAACCACTTAAAGACAAATGCATTTGAAAGAAGCATGCATACACACAGATACACACACATCTGAACCAGAAAAAAGAGGGTGCATTGAAAAAGGTCTTTCTCTATTTTCCTTACCCTGTATAAAATTTGCATAATCTAGACACTGTCTAATTCCAGCCTCATTTCCTACCACTCTTTCCCCATCCACATCTTTCTTTCTCTTCCTCAGTCACACCAAACTTATTTCTGTTTTGACGTATTCTCTGCCTATCATACTCTTTCCCCAAATCCTCACATGAATAGCTCTTTCTTATCTGAGAAGGTTTAGGTGGCTTCTAAGCACATCAGTGAAATGAAAGAAACGAGCTGTATTGTCACAGTAGTCATAACAACCAACTCAAACATACCAATGATCCTGAATATGGTACAGGACTGGGCAATGTTTTGTTCTGTTTTCAGGTCACCATGAGTCAGGACCACCTTGATGGCAACTTACAACAACAAGCATGTCAGAGCAAATATATTAAAATATACTCGCATTATACATTAAATAGATTTTATATAAGATGATAACAGTTGTGTTGCAGTTAATTACAGAAGTCCCTGACTTAGGACATATTCAAGTTACGACCAACCACACTTGAGACCTTCTGTCTTTTGCTTTTTTATATCTTATCATTAGTAATATGCACAACACATATCTGTAAGTTTATATGAAATGTTTCCAACCCCAAAAGACAAATAAAGATAGGATTTATAAAGACACCAGTAATAAAAGGCAATAATAATGCAAACTAAAAAAAAAAAGTATTCTACTTACTTCAGAACTGACTTACAATGGAGTCATTGAATGGAATCGCATCATAAGTCAGGGCTACCTGTAGTTAAAATCGACATTTCTTATGCATTAAAAAAAAAAAAATTGTTAACTTCAGCTTGTCAGTATTCTTTTCATAAGCTAATGCCAAAAACATTTTTCCAAGCCTGAAACATTTTCGTGGGCACTTGAAAAATTCCTAGGCACATGTAACAGACGAACAACTCCAGCTCTTACTATTTTGGTTCAGATCAAATGTCATCACTTGTTCGAAAGATATCTTTACTAACTGCCCATTAAAACAGCCCACTCTCTCCATAATCAGTTACTCTCTACCGTACTCACTATATTCTTCATTGAATTTTTTATAATCTGAAGTTCTCCTGTGTTTAATGTTTCCCATCTGTTTCCTGCCACTAGAATGCAAGTTTAATGAGATCAGAAACATGAATGAGTGTCTTCTTCACCATTGTATCCCCAGTGCCTAGAACAGTGCCTGGTGCATAGTAGATATTTGATAATAATCTATTGAATGAATGAATGATTACATCAATGAATGAATTTACCCATCCTGGGTTAATTCTGGAGTACCTGGGAGGTGCAAATGGTTAAGCACCCAACTACTAGCTGAAAGGCTGGTGGTTCAAACCCACCCAGAGGTGTCTCAGAAGAAAAGCCTGGCAATCTGCTTCCGAAAGGTCACAACCTTGAAAACCCTATGGAGTAGTTCTACTGTGCACACGTAGGGTCACTATGAGTCAGAATTGACTCAACAGCAGCTAACAACAACAGATTAATTCCACAACAATACCGATTTAAATCTGTATTTGCATGGGCTAATATAACTAAACTGATTTTGGGCACGTGGTGATTTCAACAGTAACAACTCAAGGAACCACTGTCAAAGGTATCTGCTGTTATACGATGGGAGGTGGGGCAGTGGCTCAGTTTTAACTTTTAAATACAGATAAATATTTCCATTAAAGAAGCTTTAAAATGCCATTTGTACTTAGATGGAGTTTTGGTTCTCAGAGAGAGGAAAGCTAAGAAAGAACAACAACCCAGCTCTCAGGGTTGGCGAGCAGAGTCTAAATGTTCAGAGGACAGAATCCATTGACCAGAACTAGTCACACAGCCTTTCTTAACTGCATGAGACCTGGGAAGTATAGCTTTGCATATCCCCAAGGAAAAGGAATCTGAAGTGGAATTTATCTCTGCCGTGGTGTCCACAGTCAAATAGCACATAGAAGTGAAAGAGCTAAGATTTGGCCCAAATCTGACAAAAAGCCCAGTATTCCTTCCATTACTCAATCTGTGCTAGAAGGTGAGGATTATGTTTTTGTCATGTTTGTATTTCCAGGGCCTAGTATATACTTAAAAGATGCTCAAAACAGTTCTTATGATAGAAGGAAGAAGACAAGGAAAGAAGGCATGGGAGAAAGAGCTGAAGGGCAAAGGGAGGAAGGAAAGGAGAGAGGGAGAGAGAAAAGAGGGTAGGAAGTAAGGAAAATCATTATGCTTCTTAACGTCGTGATGGATTCTTGGATGCATAGTGAAGGATAGACGTGATACAGTCATTAATTTCTATCCTTACAATGTCTTTCAGCAGCCTTAAAAAGAAACAGTGTAGAGACCATAGTAGCCATCTTCAAGTTCCTAGCCAATACATATTGAAAATACATTTATCGCTGAAAGAAAGAAAGAAAAGAAGGTGGAATGGAGGGAGAAGAGAAGGATGAAAGTAAGGAAGGAGAAAGGAAGAGAGGGCAGGAAGGTGTGAGGGAAGAAAAAATAAGAGATTATGAAAAGAAAGAAAAGATCACATGACCTTCTGAGGAAGAAATAGAAGCCAAAAGAAATCTATTTAGAAAATAAATTGGTATGTATAATATGCCTTGAGTTTTTTGGCAGAGAAGTGGTATATCAAGTAAATGCTACAGCAGAATTATTTAATAATAAGAACAATATATTTCCTCCTCTCTGTACAATTTAGAGTAGAATCAAAGGAATATGCTTTTACACAGCCCTTACAGGAAAAGCAAGACATGGGCAAACAGAAATAAATTAAGTATCTGCCATTGATTGTCACAGATAGCACCAGCTTATTGAGCTAATACTTTATTAGTGTACTGCTGCTTGGATGATGATGGTCTTTTTATTGTTTTTGTGGTAACTCTTTATTTTAAGTATCTTATCATTATGAATTCATTTAGTATTGATTGCAATAGCACTGATCATAAAGAATTAATTTGGCATTACCATGGATGTCATACGCGCTTATATAAGAGTTGGGCTGTAATTCAAAATTAATTAATACGGTAAAGTGTTATTGCTTTTGCAATTTTGCAGTCTTTTTAATTTCTTTTTTTTTAAGCAGGTAGGAAGGTAGCAGAAAATCTACCTAAAGCATTCTTCCTTGAGAGTAATCTCGTTTAGTGATAAACGGAGAATCTGCTTTTTTTTTTTTTTTAATTCATGTTTTAAAACATTTGAGATTCCAGTCCTAGAATTTAGGGCTTTCAAAAAATAAAATAAAAGCAAAATCCTTGAGTCCCGTGAAAATCTCACTTCTGCTGGCGTTCCTGTGTGCTTAGCACGGTTGGAGTGAGCAGTGTAATTGAGAGCTTAGCTCTCTTCAATATCTTCTGTCTCTAACCAAGGATGATTTGTCCCTGTCAGCAAGAAGGGCCCCCAGCAAAGGAATTCTATTTACTTATAATGATGCTGAATCACCAGAAGGTGCAATTTGGGACACACTTCCCGCAAGCTGAGATTGTTGAACGTAGGTATTAGTGGGAATCCAGTGAGGTTCCGGGTCTAAATCAAATGGCCCATGTTTAGGATCCCTGGCTGTGGCCTTCACTGAAAGCTCTGCTCTGCCTTCTGCTGCTGCTGCTGCTGCTGTTCTGAACACAATCACGATGATATGCATAGGCATGCTGGATACCATACTGTACATGGATGACCTTACACATATCTGGACGAGGGTGTCATTCAATGCACCAAAGTCTTAAAACAAAATCTCCTCCTTCCACCCTCCAGTATTAAGAAAATCCTATAGGTTCTCGTCATTCCTATTAAAATGCAAATGTCATCTAGATCTAATGGGATAATCCGTTTATCCTCCAGAGATTCATCATCAGGCAATCCAACACATAGAATACTTCTGAGAGAACAAAATATTAACGTTTTCATGGAGAGCTAGGCTCTGAGGAGCAATCTAGAGTGTATGAGACCGGCCAAGGAGCAGAACTATGTGGAAAGGTGCTGTAGTAAACTCTAGAATCTCAGGGACCATGGCAATTAGTGAGAAGTGAGGAGAGAAGAACATAAACCTAGATGGAATCTTGAAGACAAATTTTAGACTACTAAGGACAGTGCAAGATTAACCAGAGAAGCAGGCCAGAGACTAGGCAGATTGGGTTAGACCAGGTAGAATCAACAGAGAGTAGCTGGCACTAGGGAAATTCACAAGGTCTTGGCAACAGCTAAGGACTTTCTGTTTTCAGTGGAGATGCTTACTGAAAATGAAAGTAGAATACGAAGTGGAAGTTCAACAGCAAAAACTGATCTGAAGGGAGGAGATAAACAGTCACGAGGATGACACTTGACTGGGTAACGTTTTGTTCTGTTATACATAAGATCACCAGTAGTCAGAGCTGGCTCAATGGCACTTAACAACAACAACAAAATATGGAGTCAGACAGGGCCCCTGGGTCTTAAAAGCCTGTGAGCAGCCATCTAGGATACTCCACTGGTCTTACCCCTTTGGGAGCAAGGAATAATGAAGAAAATTAAAGATACAAGGGAAAGATTAGTTCAAAGGCCTGATGGATCACATCTACCATGGCCTCCAGCAGACTGAGTCCAGTGCAACTAAATGGCGCCTGGCTACAGGGATCACAATACAGGGTCTCAGACAGAGCTGGAGAAAAATGTAGAACAAACTTCTAACTCAAAAAGAAAGACCAGACTTGCTGGCCTGACAGAGACTGAAGAAACTCTGAGAGTATGGCCCCCGGCCACACTTTCAGCTCAGCAATGAAGTCACTCCTGAGGTTTACCCTTTAGCCAAAGATTGGAGACCTCCATAAAACAAAACGAGACTAAAGGGCCACACCAGCCCAGGGGCAAAGACCAGAGGGTAGGAGGGGACAGGTAAGCCAGTAATAGGGAACCCAAGGCTGAGAAGGGAAAGTGCTGACATGTCGTGGGGTTGTTAACCAGTGTCGTAAAACAATACGCATACTGTTTAATGAGAAACTAGTTTGTTCTGTAAACCTTAATCTAAAGTACAATAAGTAAAAAAAAAAAAGGGGCCCTGGTCAGAGCCCAGAACCAGACTAGCAGGTAAGGACAAGGTAGGACAGTTAGAAACTCATAGCAGAGCTGCTTGTGGCATTCCCAAAAGGTGGGAACCTGTTACAAAGTGAGCAGAGGAGGCCAGATATAAGAAGCCCACCCCAGAGTGATCAGGGGTTTCTGGGATATTACTCAAAACTTTTCTTAGAATTACTAAATCTGCTTTACTAAAAGTGCCTTTACCTGCTGCCATGGAGTGGATTCTGACTCATGCAGACTCCATGTGTTATAGAGTAGAACTGTTTATAGGGTTTTCTTGGCTGTGATCTTTATGGAAACAAATTGCCAGGCCTTTCTTCCATGGCATTACTGGGTGGGCTCGAACTACTCATCTTTAGTAGTCAACACAAACTATGTGCTACTCAAGCACCTTTAGTCATACTAAAGATTGTTTTTCTCTTGTGAAATACATAGCGCATGTAGCTTTTACATGGAACTCTCAGAGCAACCCAGGCTCAGGATTAAAGTCAATTTCAGACTGCCCCTGTAAATGTCATCCCTCCCTACACAGGCCCTCCTTTCTTCTGACTTCCATTCTGCTTTCTCCTGAGGACGGCATGAAAGTAGAACGAGGCCACACATTTCACCGACCAAACCATTTCTCATAGTTGTGTAGAAATGCTATCACCTCCCTTGTCTGAGATTGTAACTACCAGAAGTTCTTTAGTTGCTATAAACAGACAAGGGTTGTTCTCCTCTTTCTGTCTGATACCAAAAACATACACGAAAGTCTATTCTTACCTTTCTAATTACTGAGATTTTCCTTGTGTCAGTTAATAACACACTAGAAATCAGATAACGCAGCTGCAGAACAGAAAATTCTGAAGTCCAGAGTGTGCTTGTCCCACCAGACTGGTTAAAGGTTTCAGGAAACAGGAAGACGGAAGCTAACCAAAGTAATTTGGTTCTTAATAACTTAAATTAACACATCCTTTGATTATAGGTGTTTTAGGGTGGCGGGGTTGCTTGACTTGCTGATAAACACAAGTTCAGCACCTTGCAGGACTTTTGCAAGCATATGCATTCACCCTTAAAAATTAACCAAGAATGTCACGGAGTTAAGAGGGTGTTCTTTATTTGTGCTATCGGAAGCAATAACGGAGATTTACAATTCTCCAATATAGCATAGGAGTTCCCAGAATGCTGACTAACGGAACCACTTGGAGGTTTATTGATGTAGCCCTGTATTGAAAACACAGGTTTATTAATAAATAGCTTTATGAGAGTTTAAGAGGTGAAAGAAGATAGCAAATGACACAATGACACGAAAAACAGGGAGACCGTGTGAAAAAGCATGTGGCCGGAGAAATGTGAACAGGAGATTATGTGGGGATCAACTGAGAAACTTAAGCATTCAAGGAAAACATTCTAGTGGAATCTATGCTAATAGAGCCTTTTCCTTCTGCTTGCAGATTTTAATAGCCACAAATGTCTCTTATCATTTCCCTCCCTTAGGAAGACAATATCAGAGTGCTGGCACCATTTTCTTAAAATTATACTGGCAAAGGAAAGTCAAAGCTCATGATATAGAAATATATTTTACAATGAGAAAAAAAAGAAAAGAAAAACCCTCTGAAACCAAATCCTCATATTTCTTGGCTCTCAGTAACAGGCTCACTAGTAACCCAAAATGAGCTTACTGCAAAATCACTCTGTTCTCACCACAGGCACAAGTTACCGACTGGGTGCAGCAGACACCGGGTTGGCTCCTGAGCTTCTCTCCTCCAATTAAGCTGCACAACCTGTTACCATTTTGCCAATGGACTCTATTTACTTAGGTTCTGAATAACTTGCCAAGTGCTCACTCAGTGGAATTCCCAGCAAAGAGAAAGGAACAATTGGGGGAAATTTTTGTTCACATCCTTTCTTTTAACCTTCCATATGAAAGGGGAACGTATCAACGTGGAGCAGATGTGCTGAGACCAAGTGCTCTCTTCCTCATGATTACAGTTGGTTATACCTGTGGATAGGCAAGCTAATTCCACCGCAGATGAGCAAGAGAGGGTAGTACTAACGTACAATGTGTGGTCCTGGAGGCTTTGTTCTCCTGTAATAGGGTGCTTCATTTCAAAAGACCTGGCACGTAAATAGGAAAACAGAAGCAAAACAGCCTGTGCGGTTGGAGTCTTGGTCTCTCTCTGTACTGCTTAGAGAATGCCCTAGTTCTCAGCCATGTTGACATAAATATTGTGGAATTTCTTATTTGAAGTTGGAAAGTAATGATTGTTTCTAGTTAATGTGCTCAGTGACTCTGAACACTATTGTTTTCCACCGTTTGAAAATGCCCGAGGATGTCATTATAACTACATGTATCAATATTAAACCTATACAAACAGTTGACTAAATGAGCTGTTATTATCTTTGTTTCTGAAAATAGTGTACCTTTTACTTCATTTATCAGTAACTAGGTGTAGTCGATTGCACTCTGGTATTGATCCCGATATCTATACCCATCACAGTCTACCTTTCTTCAAGGTCATTGTAAGGTCAAGTTATGATCAATATGAATTGACTGTCTGCAAATAAATTTATGTAGCTGACATAATCGCAAGTAGTACCTTTTTCGAATTAAGGTGGACCGTCTTTATGAAGCATGTGTGTTTGAAACGTTAGTGGTAACATCATCCAACTCTGCATAATGAAACAATCTTGCCAGAATTTACAAGTCCTCTTTGTATCACTGAAAGCTGTGTGTAAGCTCCCCAATTAACCATTTCTGAATAACACCTGCAGAGTTTCAAGCTTCAGCTTTAGTGTGCATGGTAATTACGTTTTCTTAGCAGTGGTATTTTCCCATGTAGTCTCAACGTGCATTTTGATTTCCAGTTTCCAGGTCTCCTTTCTATTAATGCTATTTCTAAAGTTTAGGGTGGAATAGGAAGTCATCCTAATCAGAGGGCCATGTTTGGGAAAACCAACTTCCGTGAGCAGACACAGCATTCTCAAAAGGCATTGAGGTTTCCGGTGCCATCTCCGTGCCATGGGCCTCTCGCACTGCGGGGAGATGCACTTGTGATCAGTCTGCTAGCCACTGGATGTCACTGATGCTTATATAAATGGAGCTTAAGGGGCATTTATCTGACTGTAAAAATCATGACTTCAGTAGAAAGCAGTTTAGCTAGAAACATTTCACTCAGGCAATTTCTAATTTCAGAAAAATAGGCTCATAAAGCTCACAAAGGCGATACCCAACTTCAAGCATGATTAGTTTCAGTTGTTTGTTTCAGCTTTAACTGGGATGTGAATAAACAGCAAGTTTTGGGGGTGCACTCCATGTTGACAGCAGCTGCCACTCTGCTTTTAAAGGGACACTACCCACTCAGATTTGTGATATCCTGAAACGCTGATCTGCAAGTCCAAATTGTAAAAACAATAACTTCAGATATCTTTTTAATTCTGAAACTACTGTTGTTTGTTTAACACAGAATTCTGCATTTAACTGTTTTCATGAGAATATACTCTTCCAAAAAAATTAAAGATTATTTGAAACCCTTATCGTGGACTTCTTCCAGTGCAAATGATTCGGATTCAGATTTTGAACAAAAGTAGGACTTTGTAGAGCATAATTCATGGTGGCAAGGGTCAGAAAAACATCATTGACTGTATTATAAAATGGCTTCCACCAAAAAATTCATTCTCAAATCAGATTGTGGCAGAGGAATGTAATTTTCCTTGACTATTGCATGAATTTTTTTCTAGGGCATATCAGGGAAACCAATCAGATCTATCAGTAGATGGTCCACAGTGTAAATATGAAAAGATGCTATAGATTGGAAAGTTCTAAGAAAATGAGGATTTGTCTGTTGTCTTGAATATAGACACAAAGCAAATGTAGTATGTGAGGGGCTTGGAGAAAAGGCACTACAGAAGAGCAAAGAATTATGACAAATGACATTGCAACAAACATGCTGCCATCTCAGAGCTTGAGCCATCTGAGAAGCTATTTTGAATTAATAACGCATGCTATCGTGATTACATTTGCTTAGCAGAAACATTTCAAGAAATAACAGCCGGCACAAGGAAACTGAAACAATAGTTCTCTATCTTTACATAACGTATAATTGCCATTTGTCTTCAGAGAGAGGGGGTTCAAAATCCAGAGTAACTAAAGCCCAGGTTCTTATTTTTAAGTGACGACAGCATATACTTGCATATGCAGCAAAAATCAATTTCATTTTCTCCTCCAAACAAAGGTATTAGATTACTGGAAATATACATTCCTGGGGACTGGATGTCCCACTGGTGGCTCACACAATGAAAGCCCAAGTTGCTGGCGGGCAGGAGGCATGGTAACTAAAATTCAACCAACTTTTGGCACAAGTAACTCAGTGAACGTTAAAGGGGCAGTGTAGGTACAATCTTTTTCCACCCACCACCCCCTCAAAAAAAAAAAAAAAAAACCCAGACTCAAAAATGTATGAAAATATATTACGTGCATGTGTGCAATATTATCTGTTGCTAAATTGATTAAAAATTCAACTCTCAAACAATAAAGGTCAAGCAAAGATGTCACAAATGACTGGTCGTTCAGGTAGTTGGGGACATCTGGAACCACACCTTTAGGCAATTCGGTGGTTGGCAAAAGGCAGAAAAATAACACTGAAAGGAGCTCCCTCACTCTCTCTTAAACTGCATTTCCACCTTAAATAAATTAAAGCATGCAGCAGCAGTAGGTAAGATGGTCAATGCAATTAAATTCAAAACCTGAATGTATTGAACTTTCTGCAATTATGCATGGGTCATCTCTGGACAATATGTTGGCCATCTGGTAGCATCTGTGCTGTTCCCTCTAATAGAGTTCCCGCTGTGGCTCGGGGCCATGGCAGGCAGCGCTAAGCAGGTCACATGTTGTGTCTTTCAGCCATATTTAGGTCACAATTTGGGGTGGGAGGAGGCAGGAATTATCTTTTTGCACAAAGGCAATAAAAATGAATAATCCCTTGTAGGTATTTTGTGTTTGTTAAATAGATAGGGGATAGATTATACCGTATTATTTCATGCTTTGTTCTAAGTTGTATAAAACATAAGGCAAAATATCATAGGCTGAATGCTAGATATTTGTTTGTGAGTTTCCTTTTCTAATGATGAGAAATGGGCCTTTTAAAATGGTGGTCTGTTTGCGTTTTATTTGTTTGTTGAAGAAAAAACAAAGTTTTAAGAAAATGGTTGGAATGCTGAGTATTTTAGAAGGCTGAGTATATTCTAGAAAAGTTTTTGATGGGAGGAAGGTGATTAAAAAAATACCTACCTGTCTTTCACATAGGAAGAGTTGCAAATTATTCATACTTACATTTTGCCTTCTTCTAGATTTCTAGATAGCTCTTGAAACTTTACACACTTTTATTAGTTGACTCACAAAATGTTACAACAGACATAGACAATGTTTAAATGTGTACAAAAATTTCAGCAACACGGAGGAACAGAGTGTTTTTACAAAATAACATTATTCTAGACATGTGAGTGTAAAATATCAAATCCTATTGAATATTACTTCTAACATTAATATAAAGTTTCAGCCTGGCATGTTTACTGATTAGCCCCCAAAACAACTACAACATGCACATTTTAAAAGTGTGAACTTGACATGTATTATCCAAGTTCACTTGATATAGATTTTAAAGTGCAATATGGACAAGACTCAAGTCCGACATTAGCAATTCCAGTTTGACATCAATTAGTGAGTAGCTTTTACTCTTATAGACATATTTATAATGGAAAGGAGTGCATTTAGACTTTAAGGTCCTGCCAACTAATCAATTTGATGAACTAATTGATAATAAATGTTAATTGACAACTAACAGCAGTCAATTAATTGCATTTCAAATGCAGCTCCAGGAAGCTGAATTGAACATTATTCTACCTCAAGCTACTTAAATTATAGCTCAGCGATGACTTTGCAACAGGCCAGAAAGGTCAAAGTGAGCTAGCCTTTTCCTTGTTAGGACATCAGGGACCCCAGGGCATAGGTTTACAAAAACAGCAATAGCTCATGCCCAAAGCTCCCCCCAGTGCCCCAGTGCTAGTTCTCTTCCTATGCGACAGTTTGCTGGCTTCAAAAACTTGCCTGTGGCATTCCCTTTGGGTTACAGTGTGTAAAGTCAGCACTCAACTCCAATGAAACAATGGGTTCTGCCAGGTATATAATCTGCTTCTTTGAAGAAGCCACCTACCTAAAAGTTAAACCTAGATTTTTTAGGATGGTTCTGTTTAGTTTTGAAATTTCTACATCCAAAAATTATTTTACTTTCTGTGTCTTTGTAGCAGAAAGGATAGGCCTTGTTTCCTGGGTTTTTACAATTAAAGAGAGTCAAAAAATACATGAGATGTACAACTAGTGAACCCGGTACGGTTCAGTCTTAAATATTTCACCTGTTAGTATGCAAGTGTTCCCAATTTTAACCAATTGATACATAATTAAAAAAAAAAAAAAACCCACAACTTAATCTGAAAGCTGTGCCTGTATTCTGAAAATGAAATTCATTTGTATATGCAATAAACTTCTCAATGGCCTTCTTGTTTACTCCAGGGCTTTTGCTCTTGCTGCTTGCTTTGCTGGAATGTTCTTTCCCTAGATGATCTCATGGATCGCTCCTGTACTGCGTTCAGACCTCTACTCAGAGTCACCTGCTCAGAGAGACGTCCTGGCCACTGTACTCCAAATCCACACACACCTCTTTGCTCAATCTCTATTCTCTGACGTGGCTTTATTTTTCTTCATAGCTCCTGTCACATTACATATTCTGACGTTGCATATTTCCTTATTTATTTATTACTGCTTTCTTTCACTTAGTTGTAAACTCCATGGGGAAGGCACTTGGGACTGTTCATTCTGCAACTCTAATGCCTAAACAGTGCTCATAGTCTAAACCACTTTGTAGTCAAGTTGATTCTGACTCCTGACGACCCCATGTGTGTGAGAGTAGAACTGTGCTCCATAGGTCTTTCAGTGACTGGTTTTTCAGAAGTAAATCATCAGGCCTTTCTTTTGAGATACCTCTGGGTGAACTCAAACTTTCATCCTTTCAGTTAGCAGTCAACTGTTAATCATTTGCACCACCTAGGGACTTTATGTTCATAGTGGGTCCTCAATAATATTTATGGAATAAATGAAAATGTTCCAGAAATCATTTCTCCAAATGAACTGTTTTATGCACTCATCACTTCTGGCTTAAAGCAAACATTTAGGAAGGGCAATATGGTAGAATGGAAAGAAAACTGGAATGAGTCAAGAGAAACCAATTTCAGCCTTGGCTACAGGAGCCATATCACAAATAACTCCAACTCTCCAGAACTCAGTTTCCTCATTATACAATGTGAAGCTTTGACAAGACGATTTTTAAGAGTTCCTGCTCACTCTAAGGTTTCCATAATTTTGTTATTTAGTTTGTTCTATTTGGAGGAAAACAATTCTCCATTGTTCCTTCCTGGTTATGTTCTCCTCTGAGGGGGGAAAAAAAAAACAATGGAATCATGTGTGTTTCATAAAAATTGTTACCTCAGAAGGCTTTATGGAGTTAGAAAATGTCACTATAAAGTTAAATAAATGGCAGTCAAGGGAGAGATGAGTAAGGAATACAGGGAGAGGCAAGAGATTTAAAATGAACTTTCAAGTGAGACGTGAGATTTGAAGAGACAGCTGGAGCAGTGAAATCTCCCTGACAGGGACGAGGGGAATTCAGGCTCAGGGTACCGATGGGGGAAAATATAAAGGTAACATCGGCAAGAGTTTGGAAACTTATAAAAATTTTGGACTTCAAGCAACACAGTAATGGAGTAGTTTAATTTTAAGAAAAGGGAGACAGCCATAATTCTGAACAAGATGACAAAATAGTCCCCTGTGGGAGTGTGGGCTGAACTATAGTCGTGGTGTGAGTGGTGTGAACAATAATCCCACAGTTTTAGACAACTATGAACTCTTCAGGCACATCAGAGAATAAATAAATGTAGCTGGAATCAAGGCTTCTGGCTATGATGACATGGATTCTTACTTCCTTGTTGTTCTTTCTTGGCTTAGAACCAAGCCAAACTCCCTAAATCCCTAATATTCTGACCAGAAAAGATGTGGTGCCTTTCAAAAATGACTATGAGGTATAAAACTTACATTTTTCCCAAAAAGTGTTCATCGATGTGATTCAATTTAGAAGGCAGTTGGTTTGGTTCTTCCCAATTTTTTATCAGTCACCGTCTACCTGCTTTGACCTTTGTTTTTTTTTTTTTTTTTTGAGAAAAAAAAAAATTACGAGAGAAGCTGGTATAGTGACCTAAAGTCGCTCTTTCATCTTCCTTCTGAATGTTGAAATGATACGCAAAAACCCTGAGGTAAAGTGGGAAATCCTATTCCACACGGGACAGAACCATAAACTCTTATGGAATGTCATTATCACAGGCGAATTCAGATATGATTTCAATGAACTCCTTTGAGCAACATAATCTATGGGTTTATTAAAAGACCCTCAGGTTTATTTGGTGGACTATAAATAATCTATATGCTCTTTCAAACAAAAAATTCAAATGGCAAAGCGAAGGCATTAAGCTTTCCCCTCAAGTTACATTAGGAGTGGATTCGTTTGCTGCCAATGCAGCCTCCTGATACGTTAGCAGGGGCTGGATCAGTTCCTAATGTAGCTCTATGAGAGCAAACAACTGCATCTGGGTTTCCCACAGACTCAGAATTAGTGGTGGGTGAACCAAGGTTCAGAAGCACGCAAATAAGCTAACACTCTTTCTTTGCACCTCTTCAAAGGGAGCAAGTGAATTTCATCTGCTCCTCCTTCGTGCCCCTGCACATAACTCTTCATTAGCCTCTGCAATTCTCTTTGCTACTGAACAGCTTGGGATTTCCTTCAGCCAGCACTACAAATTCCCCTCTACCCGCTGTTACCCTCTTCCCTCTCGTTCTGTCTCCTCCCTCCCTGGTGTCCTCATTCACACATACCTTTAGATTGTAGCAAGCCAAATGTTAACCAATAAAGAATAAAAATTTATTTTTTTTAATAGAACCTACTAATTGCCTTTTCCACTAAAAGAGCTGCCTTTTTTTGATTCTTAGAGTATATTGTATGTATTATAAGACACATTCCGTGCCCAAAGAATATGAGATCTCATTCAGAAGTCAGCCCAGAATCACAGAAGATGCTACCTCGAAAAACTTCTCTGATGGAATAAGTTTTTTGAAAAGCAAGAATCTTACTTCTTCTTTATCTTTGCATTCCCCACTTATTTTCTATTAACCTAGTTTACAGGCATTTAAGCAAGTGAACGAATATACCAAATGGGTGCATTATATAACTGGGGAAATACAGCAGAATACAAATAAAGAACAACCAAAAAATATACTTTAAAAAAAAAGTGTATTATAAGTAATAAAGAAAATACAAGAGTCTAAAAGGCTAGAAGTCTTTGGGGGAAAGGGGTGACATAGAGCAAAAAAAAAAAGTCAACTCTTTTAGAAGAGCAATGATGTAGCAGAGGAGATAGTTGGAGATATCTGGGCTAGTAAAAAAAGGAGATAGGGAATTCAAATAGAAGGTCATCATAAAAATATTGACTTTAAAATAATCGCCTAACGAAAGAAAGATTTAGACATACTTTTTCCCAAAGCAGTTTGCCCTTTTGTAATTAGGATCCAATGCAGTTACCGCTAATGCATCCTAATTCATTAGTAGTAAATGTACCTGATTTTAAAGTAACTCTTCCCAACAGCATTAGAAGAGAGTTGTTGGGGCAGAACAGGATATTCTAAAGAAGAAAGTTGACTTTTGTTGTTGTGTGCCATTCAGTGGATTCTGACTCACAGCGATTGCATGTCCCAGAGTAGAACTGTCCCCATGGGGTTTCCTAGGTCGTAATTTTTACTGGAGCAGATCCCTGGGTCTTTTCTCCCACTGAGCAGCTGGTGGGTTCGAACCATCAACTTTTTGGTTACCAGCCAAATGGTTGAACTTTGTACCACCTGGGGTCCTTTGGACTAAAAGTCTCCTTTTAAAAAATTAAAAACTGAAACCGGTGATATATATTCACTGGGACTGACAGATACGTGTGTTAGGCGCAGGCCCAACTGCAGAAGCGCCCCTGAGTATCCGGCATTCAGCGTTGTTCTACCATTCCTTATCCCAGTATAATTTAGGACAGCATCTTGTTCCCATTGTCAACCTATTTTTTTCACATTGTTTAATTTAGTTAAAGACAATGCTTTCTTTTCAATATCTTTTATAAAACCACTAAATAACAACAGGCGGATATCTGATGGAGACAATCTTACTTATCAGTCTGTTTTTGAGGAATTACTTTTTATAGAGCTGATTTTTAGACAATTTTGATCTGGACCTTTGAAATGATGAGGAAGGGGACATCCAAAAAGAATAATAAAAACAAGGCATTTGCATAGTCTCAAAGTATCTCCCCCAAGACATTTCTTATTTACAAAGAGAAAAATACTAAGTTTACAGTGGAGAAACTCAGAAATATACCACCTTAACCACACTAAGTCATGCTGACATTAAACACCCAATGACACAATGCACTGAGGATACACTACCACTTCTGTGGCATTTTTGCCAAAAATGCATAACTTCAACCTACTTGTTGCAAAGGATCAGACACACCCAAATTGAGAGGCACTGTACAAAATAACTAACCATTAAAATGTTACTTAAAAAGTGTCAGGGTTATAAAAGACAAGATGAACTGAGGAACTGACACAATAATTACACAGAGTGTGGGATCCTGAGTTAGCTCATGGAATAGAAGAAGAACATTAATGGGAAAACCAGTGATATTTGAATATGGGCTATAAGTTAGAAATAGGTACTATGTCAATGTTAACTTCCTAGTTTTGATAACTGTACCATAGTTAAGTAAGTTGATAACATTAGGTGAAGTGTATATGCTAACTCTTTTATTTTTACAACTATTCTGTAAATATAAAATTATTTCTAATTTTAAAAAAGTCTAATGCAGGCCTTCTTTGTTTTATTTTATTGTGCTTTAGGTGAAAATTTACAATGTAAATTAGTTTCTCATTCAAAAATTTATACACAAATTGTTTTGTGACATTGGTTGCAATCCCCACAATGTGTCAGCATTCTCCCCTTTTCCACTCTTGGTTCCCCAAGTCCGTTCCTCCTGTTTTCCCATCCCTTCCTGCAGTCTTGTCTTTGCTTTTGGGCACGTGTTACCCTTTTGGTCTTGTCTACTCTATTGAACTAAGAAGCACATTCCTCACACATGTTATTGTTTGCTTTATCCAAAACCCAATGCGTCAAGTCAATTCTCACTCATAGTGACCCTATAGGAAAGAGCAGAACTTCCCCCTCATAGGTTTCCAAGGAACAGCTGGTGGATTCGAACTGCTGACCTTCTTGGTAGCAGCCAGCCCTTAACCACTGTGCCACCAGAGCTCCTGTTTGCTTTATAGGACCGTCTAATTTTTTTTTTTTTTAATCTTTGGCTGAATGGTGGACTTTGGAAGTGGCTGCAGTTCTGAGTTAGCAGGGAGTCAGGGGCCATAGTCTCAGGAGTTCCTCCAGTCTCCGTCAGACCAGTAAGCCTGGTCTTTTTTGTGAATTTGACAAAGTAGGTCCTCTTGCATATATTTTTTAACTGCAGAAATCTCATATAAGCAGTGGTTGGGAAGGCACACACAAAAAAGTGTGAATGCATGTCAGAATTTTAGAACTACTGAAAGTGTAATTGGAAACCCTGGTGGCATAGTGGTTAAGAGCTAGGGCTATTAACCAAAAGGTCGGCAGTTCGAATCCACCAGGGTCTCCTCGGAAACTGTATGGGGCAGTTCTACTCTGGAATTAACTCTACGGCAACAGGTTTGGTTTTTTGTTTTTTTTTTGAAAGTGTAATTAAAGAAAACTTAACTTTGTGGTATACAACCCATTGTCTTCAAGTTGATTCCAACTCATATAACAGAGCAGAACTACCCCGTAGGATATCCAAGGCTGTAACTCTTTCTCCTGCGGAGCGGTAGTTAGCTCCAACCGCCAACCTTTTGGTTATTAGCCAAGCGCTTAACCACTGTGCCACCAGGTATCATTACTTTGGGGTATAGAATGGTATTAACAAATACATAATGGTCAATCACCAGCTTCACTAGAAGAAAAATAAAGAAAGGTACTTAAAGCGAAGAAAGAAAGCAACAACATAGACTTCAGGAATGTCTACTTTTTTTTTTTTTTATATAGACACCGTGGTTGGTTTTGGAAAAAAGTTGTAGAAGAATCTTTCAAAAACTTGAATGGGAAACACTCTCTGCATTTAGCTTGAGAAGCTTATCTTCTGTGACTCCTTCAGATTTTCACTCCCTGTGCGGAGAGTGGTGACTGGCAAACTGAAGGTGCTCTGTGAACGTCTGTTGAGGAAATGAAGAAACAAATTAATAAATGATTTCTGAAATTTTTGTCATTGACATGCCTGTCAACTCAGTGGGACATATCCATACATCAGTTCAATCTTCTGCATTCCCTAACCCTAAATAAATAACATTTTCTTTATTAAATACTGTTATGAGCTGTTCCCCACAAATGAACATTCCAGAGAAATGAAGGGCTTTTCAGTTTTAGTAAAATTATCCCCATAGCCTCAGTCTTATGAGAAAAGCATGAGACAAATCCCACTTGAGGGACATTCTACAAAACACCTCACCAGTACTCTTCAAAACTGCCAAAGTCATTAAAAAAACAAGGAAAGTCTGGGAAACTGTCGTTGCCGAGAGGATCCTAAGGACATAATGACTCAATGTAATGTGGTGTCCTGGATAGCATCCACAGAAAAAGAAGATTAGGGGAAAATTGAGAAAATCTGAACAAAATATGGACTTTAACAATAATATATCAACACTGGTTCATTAACTGTAAGAAATGTATCATGTTAGTGTAAGACGTTAATAATAGGGGAAACTGGATATGGTATATATGGTGCTGTGGTATCTTCTGAAACTATTCTACAAAATAGAGTTCATTTTAAAAATTCAATATACTTTTTAAATAATAACCTAATTTATAGAAACCTTTAGGAAATATATAAGAAATGTTTATACGTTCTTTAAAAAAGCATTTTAAGCACAGTTTATCTTTTCTTAAAATCTCTAGTACATTATGAATATCCATTTTTATCTTTTGTGATAATGCAACCATTCTTCCTTACTCTCTAACAGTCTGACATAGGTATGCATTTCTTCTACTTGGTCTACTTTTAGCAAAGGCTTCCCTGTTGATACATATAAAGCATTTAGAACCGTGCCTAAGACATGGTAAGTTTACAGTAATATTATTATTATATGAAGATACTGTCACTGATATAAGCAGATCATAAGATTTCACTTTTTCTAGTAATAACGATTAGCTGTAATCTACCTACATTTACTCATCCGGTTGCTGTTGGGACCAAACATAGACATTATTCAATGGTCCGTCAGGGTAAGGAACTGAGTCTTTTACCATGGAAGGATGAAGCTAAATGATCCACCAGTGAATTTTATACCTCTTGTTTAAGTCCCATTAACCCTGCCAAACAAACAAGGGGCTCACACACTCACACATCGTCCCCCAATACCACAGAAACCATCTTCTGTCTTATTATATGCCACTGACTTGCCTCAATCTTCCAGATCAAAAATGTCCAAGGGGGCTACAAAAATGAACACTAAGTTGCAAAGCACCAACATGAGCTGACAAGATGTTAGGGAGGGTGACTGTACATTGCTGCCTTTCAAAAGTCTCTTTCTAGCTCTTAAATGTTTCATGTCCCAGAGCCCTTGAGTCAGCGGTGTGGCGTAGGCCATGGGTGACCAGTCTGGATCACTCTCAGGCAAAGTTGTGTACAGAGAAAACCCTTTCAGGGCACTTACGGCAAGCCTCTGCCCAGCTTGTCTCTTGCCAGTCAAAAATGAAGCAGGCAACCCCTTTTGGCAAGTGGCCAGAGGAGGGTGCTCTGTTGTTAGGTGAAGACCCTCCAGGAAGAGAGGGAAACAGACAAACAGGGATCCTCTTTACTTTCCATCTCCCTTCAAACCTGCAAGTGGAGTCGTTGTGGTGTTTCTCTCGTTTTTTTTTTTTTTTTTTTTTTTTGTCTCTTCCTGTCACTCTCTAGTCCTCCAACAATAGAGGCAACAATAGTCTTGTCTAAATGATTTCACAGGCTATTATTCAGACACTCAACTTTTAACATTTCAATTTTGTCATTCTGTTTCCACACAAAAGGTGCACTTCTACAGTATAATGTTCTCAGAATTATGTCAATGAGCAGTAATGGCTTTTAACATTAAGTTGATCATTAACAACTACATTATCTGAGGCATAATCAGTACTTCAGCCTTTTGTGTGATTATGACACTACAGAATTTGAAACTAATAGGAGGATGCACTCATAACAACATATAAAAATATTTATACGGTAATAAAAGGGTAGTGAAAAGCAAACAGTCTGAAACTGTATAATGAATACTAATATTAACTTATATTTTATTTATAAAAAGTGAGCTTCTAAAGGAAAAAAACAGGTAAACAATGCCACTACCATAACATTTCTTTGTTCATAAAGGTTTCCATATTTTATCTAAACGACCTGTATAGAGGTCACTTCAGTGCAGATTTATAAAGAAGAGCATATTCCAAAAAGTGTTTATCTGAAGAACTGTGAATAGAATAGAAAGGGGGTTTTGTGCCATGTTACTGCATCTTCTCAAATTTTCAAGTATTTGGTAAAGTATGTTGATTATCTTGGTGTTGTTTTAAAAGTTGTTTTATTCTCCCCTCTCTCACTTCTTTAGTGATAAATCATTCAGGAAAGAATTATCTATGTTTACCCATAATACAATAGTTGCAACACTACAGCATTGACTATGACGTTCAGTGACACAATAGAACAATCATGGTAGTAACACCAAGTTCAGAAGTCTGGAGAGAAGTCCAACTCTTAATGGACCATGGTTTATATATGATTTTGGATCTTGATTAGGATTTATTAATTGTTAAGAAGAAAAATACCTCATCACAGAATCAAATTAATGCTCCTATAGTCATAAAGAGTAAAATACAAACTTGCTATTCCTATCCTTTGACCAAGTAATCAAACTTTCAGAAATCTATCCTTTAAATAAATTCTAAATTCAGAAATAACTTAGTGCAAAGAGAAGTTTATCGCACCATTATTTATAGCAGTGAATATCAAAAGATTCTAAATTTACCAAAAGAGAAGGATGGTTAAGAAACCAATGGTTCCATTTCACACACGATGAAAGATAATGTAGCCATTTGTATAGTGTTTACAAAAACCATCTAATAGAGAAATATTTAAAATGCTAAGTAAAAAAAGAAAAATACAAAATACATGGTGCGTGTGTGCATGTGTGTAAGTGTAAAACACTACGGGGTAGTCCCCGAGTTGTGATGTAATGGAATTATGACCGTCCTTTTTATTTATTTTTGTACATCTTCTTGTTAGTAATATGTTGCAGCATGTATTTGTTATTATCATTCTCAGATGTCCACTCGCAGATGTTCAATTTTATGATTTACTGTTTAAAACACTGCCAGATTTATAGACACTGTTAATAAAAGGTAATAATAATGAAAACTAAAAAAAAAAGAGGGATATTCAACTTACATCAGAATCAACTGACAACGAGTTGTCAGAATGGAGCCCTGTCATAAGTCAAGTACTACCTGTATTCAGAGAAAAAAAGGAGGGAGTGGCTGGGAGAAAATACACCAAACCAATAGTGTGGTTTTGTTGAGTAGTGGTTTTTTTCTATGTAATGCCAGTTGCCATTAAGTTGTTTCTGACTTATGGCAATTTCATGTATGGCAGAATAGAGCTGCGCTCCATAGGGTTTTCAGTGGCTGAATTTTCAGAAGTAGATTGCCAGGCCATTCTGAGAAGCTTCTGAGTGGACTCGAACCTCCAACCTTTTAGTTAGCAGCCAAGCCCGTTAGCTGTTTGCACCACCTAGGGACACCTCTATACTTTTTTTGCAATTCCAAGTTTCCCTCAAAGAGAATACATTATTTTCACAGTTTAAAAAAGGATACATGTTTATCTATCTTGTTTAGTTGTCCTTATTGGTAAGTATTGAACCAGATACACATCTAACAAGATTAATGTGTAGCTAACCATGATTTTCACTCTTCAGATATTGAAAGGCTATTCTTTGATTTGGCAGCCTCCATGCAGAGTACGTGTGCTATTTGTGGGACATTAGTCTGGCCCCAAATCTTTCCTCTGACTGTCCTCACCTGCATTGTTAAGCCACTGTTGTTTTTACCTCCCCGTGCACTGAAGAATTTTTCTCAGCCCACTCTGGAGTCACCTCATTCAGTTCACAACTACATTTTCCAATTCAGACTCCCAAAATGAACACAAGAGGTTTTATTTACAGAATGGTAGCAGCCTATTTTGAGGGAGGTGAAGACTTTTATTGCCTTATTCTAGGAAACCAGGGGAAATAACTAAAGAATTTTTGTATTCTGATTGTAGGGAGAAAACTTGACATGACACGCTGGAGCGTGAGAAGGCATATGGGCCCCCCAAAAAAACCTTTTTTTGGCAAGTGGGGATTACTCAGCAGATGCTTTTTCCTCCAGTCAAGGAAATCTACTTGCTGACCTTTGCAGTCTCATTCTGACTGTTTCACTTTCTAAACATCTCACATGTTATTTCTCCCTCCTGGAGTACTCTCTTTTATACTGTCTATTCTTACTCAAGCCTTGTCTCTATCTTTCTTTCAAATTTAGCCCATTGAAAAATAATACATATGAACTAAATACATTCATATAACCTATGATACTGCTTTTGGTTATAAAGCACTCTTCCAAAATATAACAACTGAAAATGACTACAACTTGGTAATTTTTCTTAATATTATCAATTCCACAAATTCGTATTGGAAAAACACTAATATATAGAAGCATTATGCCAAAATTATATTAGCAAAATATGGTTAAGATTCATCCTCTTAGATGTATTCTTTAAGACTTCAAAGATACGGGAGAATGCAAACTATAAAATAATTGTTGCTAGCTGCCATTGAGTCAACCCCCAACTCATGGTGATCCATGCACAAATAATAAAACACTACGCTATCCTGTGCCATCTCCAGGATCACTTGTGGATTGGACTGTGTGATCCATAGAGTTTTCATTATTTGATTTTTGGAAGTAGATTGCCAAGCTTTTCTATCTAATCCATCTTAGTCTAGAAGTTCTGCTGAAACCCGTTCAGCATCGTAGCAACATGTAAGCCTCCACCACCAGACGAGTGGTGGGTGTGCGTGAGGTGCATTTGCTGAGTATCAAACCTGAGTTTCTCCCATGGAAGGAGTGACTTGGATAGTGATTTTAGTCAGATGACTATTTCTGAAACCCCAACAGTTCATTATATGGGTGCTCTTTTCTAATTTTTAAACAGTTTTCTTTAAAATACGTAGGGGAAAAATACTTAGGTTTACCTTTGAAACAAAGAAAAAACAAATGTATTAAGAAGATCCAAGAACAAATTAAACCATGAATCCATGGGTAACCAGCCTAACAGAACACAAGTCACTAAGCATCAACCAGCAGTTTCTCTGAAGAGCAAATCATAGCAGATCAGTTTAACTTCTCTCCATGATAGAAGAAGACGACATGTGTACACACAGGAAGTCTTTGATTTAACCTTTATAGTTTTCAAGAAGCTTTTGATTTCTGACTTCCACGGTATTGGGCATGGTTGTCGACAATTTTGTTGTACCAGCCAAAATGTGGCCACTTACATTCTCCTGAGTGGTCTATCTTTGCATGAAGACACACTTCATTTGCACCAGGAATCCCATTCCATCATATCATGGTTCCTACCCTGGTTCCATATTCAGTATGTTTGTCCTACCTCCATTACAAGAAGCCATGCAATGAGAAGGCTATCTGAAGACTATAAAATCATGACCTTCTTTCATTCATGAGGTTGTTTAACTCAATAAGGAACTATACTGCCTGAGATTCACTAGTGAAACAGGCAGAGACACTTGCCCTCAAATTATCTCCAAAGATGATCTCTGTATTTTTCATCTATTGCTGCATAACAAATTACCCCAAAATTTGGCTGCATCAAACAATAAAAAATATTCACACAGTTTCTATAGATTAGGATTCAGGAGCAACTTAGACGGGTGATTCAGGCTTGGAGTCTCTAATGATGTTGCATTCAAGATAGTAACTGGGGCTGCAATCATCTGAAGACTTGACTGGGGCTGGATGATTCTCTTCCAAGATGACACATTCTCACAGCTGGCAAGTTGGTACTGGCTGTTGGTAAGAAGCTGTCTTAGTTATCCAGTGCCGCTATAACAGAAATACCACAAGTGGATAGCTTCAACAAAGAGAAATTTATTCTCTCACAGCCTAGTAGCTTCAAAGTCCAAATTCAGGTCATCTGCTCCAAGGGAAGGCTTTCTCTGTTGGCTCTGGAGGAAAGTCCTTGTCATCAACCTTCCTCAGGCTAGGAGCTTCTCTGCACAGGAAACCCAGGTCCAAAGGATGCACTCCACTGCCTGTACTTCTTTCTTGGTGGTATGAGGTCCCTCGTCTCTCTGCTTGCTTCTCTCTTTTATATCTCAAGAGGTTGCCTCAAGACACAATCCAATCTTATAGATTGAGTCCTGCCTCACTAACTCAACTACCTCCCATCCTCCCTCATTAATATCATAGAGGCGGGATTTACAATACATAGGAAAATCACATAATACTGGGAATCATGGCCCAGCCAAATTGATACACATATTTTTGGGTGGACATAATTCAATCCTTGATAGAGGTCTTTGTTCTACTCCTTGTGGGCCTCTTCTCCATGTGGTGGCTAGCTCTCTGCCAAAGAAGCGATCCGAGAGAGCAATGTAGACTCCACAAAGACTTTTACCGTCTAACCTAGGAAGCCATATATCACATTTCCACAACATTTTATTGGGTACGTAGGTCATCTAATGTGGGAGAGGGCTTTACAAGGACATGATAGCAGAATTCAAAGATCATTAGGAGTCATTTTGGAAGTCAGCTCCCACAACTTTCATCAATTTCTTCCCTTCCTTTTGTGCACAACACCTCCCATCAAGATGTGGAGTCTGTTCTTTCACCAACTTGAATCTGGCCTAACCTGTGACTATTTTGGCTGGTAGAATACAGTGTAAATGATGTTATGCCAGTTCCAAGTTGGACTTTAAGAGGACTGCCACTGTATAAGGAGTGTTGGAGAGAGTGGCTATGTGGAGATGTGTTGAGGTATCAGGCATGCGTGCAAAAACGGCCATCTTGTTCAACCAGCCTGACTGAGCATTTAGATGACTCCAGTACTCGCTACTACCTGACTGCAACCACATAAGAGATTCTAAGCTAGAATCACCCAGCTGAGCCTAACCAACTCATAAAATAGTGAGGAATTATAATAAATTGATATCTCAAGCCACTAAATTTTGAGACGGTTTGTTATACAAAGAAAGAAAACTGGGACAAAAATTATGCAGATTTTTGTTATTAATTTTTGGTATTTTTTGGACAATTGCATTGCAACATAAGTTTCACAACTTTTGGGGAATTTGGGGGGATTTCTGTCTGGTTTTGGATCACTGATCTACTAGAAGTCTAGAACAATATATAGATAATTACAATGACCTCCTAACTGGTTTTTCACGTTATCCTTACTTCCTACTTTCCATTCGCCAAATAACAGAGTGATCTTCATCAAAACTTGATATATCAAGTCTTTCCTAATTCCCATAACAGCCTACGTCTGTATTATGTTTATCATTGGCATCTATACATTTCTTTCATAGCACTTATTGCACTCTATTTTTAAAAATAATTTGCACATTTACTTTTTTAATGTGTGTCTCTCTCACTAGACTTTACTCTCCTCTAGGCAAAGCCGTAGGCATCTGATTCATTGGTCTACCCTCAGTTTCAAGCACAATGCCTAGTACATAGTGGGTGTTCAATAAACATTTGTTGAATGAGTAATTCTCAACACGTCACTTGATTTTGTAATATAAACTTATTTCTTAAGGGCTTTAGTTTGCTTCATTGGGCAATGTCTAGTTGCAAAAGGGAAAAAAAATTATTATTTTAGCAAATTCAGGTTAATTTTGTATTTTCTTACAAATAGCAGAGATCTAGTGACTGTATTGAGAATAGGCCTTCAGATTCTATCTTGTTCACAAATACAAAAAAAAAAAAAAACTCTCCCACCCCTCCTCCTCAGTTCTCATTTTACATTCTAAATTTACCCTAAAACAGTATTTTTATGAAAAACTGATCTTCTACATTCTCTGTCACATGTTTGTATTTATTAACTTATTTAGACTAAGAATAAAAGATTCTCCAGCTCACTTCTTCAGAGACCTTGGAAAGCATAGCGCTATGGTTGATATAATTATACCAATCCCATAAAATCAAAATCACTACCCAAAATCTTCTACACTAATAAAAAATGGAGCCAGACAGACTGTTAGGTAAAGCATATGCTAATAAAGCACAGAAGTGGTTAAACACAAGGACATTTCCCTATATAGGAGACCAAAGGCCCAAATATTCAATAACAAAAATTTTAGCCATATGTGCACTTATGTAGAACAGATTATTAACTGTTCCCCTCCATAAATACAAGAAATGAATTACAATAAATCTGAATAATTTTAAATTATTTTCCTTAAATCACAGTCATTAAAAAGTGATGATCACTCAGTGAAAATACTAATCAAGTACATGTATGACAGAAATACCAAGTTCATTTTGCAGTGTCACATGGAGGTAAAGTCTACAAATGCTTATGCTCAAAAGTATTTTTAAAGTAATTACATTTTTTTATTGGACAACACTTTTAGCATTCTTTTTCTTTTTTTCTTACATATGCTTCTAAGTCTGTGTTTGGAATCTAAAATTTCTAAATTTAATTACAGGCAGAACTTCACGTCTAATTTTGGCCTAAATTACCTTTGAATTCACAGAGACACATGGATGCTTAGGGCTGATAGTTTTCTAAAGCTTATCTAACCCAGTGGTTTTCAAAGTTTAGCATGCTTTGGAATCATCTAGAGGGCCTCTTACAACACGGATGGCTAGGCCCATCCCCAGAGTTTCTGATTTAGTAGAACTGGGTTGGAGCCCGAAAATTTGTTTCTCTGACTGCTGCTGTTGTTAGCTGCCATGGAGCTGATTCTGACTCATGGCGACCCCTTGTGTGCAGAGTAGGTCTGTGCTCCATAGGATTGTCAAGTCTATGACATTTTGGAAGCAGATCGCCAGGCCTGTCTTCTAAGGTACCTCTGGATGGGTTCAAATGACCAAATTTTCAGCTAATAGTCAAGTGCTTAACTGTGCCAAGTTCCCAGATAATGCCAGCAGTGCTGATGCAGAGATCACATTTTAAGGATCCCTGACATAACCTACTATTTAAATTTTACAGATAAAAATATAAAGGCTCAGAAAACTTGAAAGCTTGACCCAATGTTTCTGCCACAATCAGTGGCAAAGGTGGCAAGACAAGGCAGTACTAAAATCCAACTCTTAAATTCTGAGTACAGCTTCTTTGATCCCACTTTCCCAGCCTGAGGTGGATTCAGTACTATTTGAGGTGTTGATGAATAAGCTACAGAAAAAGTAAGTCACATCTGAGGAAAGGGGGAGGCAAAGTAAACATCCTCTTCCCCAGTTGATAAAATTAAAGACATGCAGAACCACACCAAAAATTGTATGATTCAGGTATTTCTTTGTGGCCACTACTCGTCTTTTGAAGTTCATTTCCCTCTAAACATCTAAGGACTTACTTTGCATTCTTACATTGCAACGTCTTTGTTGATAACTTTTCAGTAATTCCATTACAGCAAATCACAGGGTTGTCAAATCTTCAAGGATCAGAAGATCATGAGTTGACAAGTAGCAGATGCACAGAAAGAAGTTTTAAATAACGTGTATTCATTCCCCATGTGGAGCAAAGTAGAATACCATTGCTCTATGATAGTAAAACCAGCCGGGAAGTAACAAGGAATGAAGTTATGCCACGATATTTACCATTTCTACCACTTTTATTCAGTGAAGAATCAAAGAATTCAGAAGAAAGGAAACTCTTAGATTTTCAAACAAGCTGTTTCTGTTTAAGGACAGAAGTTTCTGTTAAAATTTAGTATAATTGTGATGTCACTGAGCACAGTGAAAGCTGCAGGCAAACAGAACATTTTCATTGTAATACCACTACTGTAGGCATATTTGAAACACTATAGCTTCTTCAGGCTATAATTATAACTGTTTGTTGCTTCTGTGGTTTCAAAGATAATAGAAGTTGTTCACCAAATTTACACAACACTGATGTGTTGCATATAAAATATAGACAGTCACGTGCAAAATATCCCATTATATATTTTCCTCCTAGAGAGAAACAGCTGAGAAACTCACAGACCATCAAATTATGACTCCGGTGTTTCATTACAAGCAATTAGAGTCCGGAACCCAAAGGTACAACCAAAATGCGTGGTGTAATTTGGTTAAGACCATTTAAGACCTGGGCCACAGGTGCTTGAATCTACAGAAAAGAAAAGAAAAAAAAAATCCTAGTGGCTGTATAAAAAAAAAAAAAAAAAATTTTTTTTTTTTTTTATATAGGGTTGTATTATTTTATGGATGTACAGCAGCCAGAGCATCAAAGATGAGACTGGGGGGAAAATATCCGTTAAGTAAGGAGAAAAGAAAAAAAAGAGAGATGTAAAATCATACTCGTTCCTTTCACAGCCTTGATGGAGTAGTTACTCTGTGTCAGAAACAGTCCGTCCCTCAAGAAACTCAAAGTCTAGCAGGAGAGGTGGGCATGGATTCTTCCCTTCAACAAATATTGAAATAGTGCTATTATGGATTGAGTTGTGTCCCCCAAAAATATATGTCGAAATTCTTGTCCCTGCACTGGAGAATGTGACCTTGTTTGAGAAAATGAGGTTTTTCTTTGCAGATGTCATCAGTTAAATTAACAAAGCCATACCAGAATAGGGTGAGCCCTAATCCTAATCCCTTCTGAGTCTTATAAAAGACAAAGGCAGACCTGAGAACAGAGTCACATGCACATTGGGAAGACAGCATATGAGAATCTGTCTCTAAACAAAGGAATGTCAAGCAAACTCGGGGCTACCAGTATCTTTCCTAGAGCTGTTGAGGAGAGAGCATAGCCCTGCCAAATAGCCTGAATTTGGACTTCTCCTCTCCAGAACTATGAAAAAATAAATTTCTGTCCTTTAAAGCCACCCATTTTGTGTTACCTTGTTATGGCAACCTTAAGAAACTAAGGCAGTGCTAGAAAGAAAGAAATAACAATATGGCCTGTTAGTAATGTTATAGAACAGAACACTGATATGCTCAAAGGATTGGGAAACTGGGATGCTATCACCAATACATGGAGCCCTGGTGGTGCAGTGTTAAGAGCTCAGCTGCTAACCAAAAGATCGTCAGTTTGAATCCACCAACCACTCCTTGGAAATGCTATGAGGCAGTTCTACTCTGTCCTATAGGGTTGTTGTAAGTTGAATCAACTCAACGGCAATGGGTTTGTTTGTTTGTTTGTTTGTTTCTTAATGACCAATACATGACAGTTAGCTGGGTCTAAAAAATTAAAAAGAAATTTCCATATGGAAAAAGAGATCACCTAGGAGGAAATAAAGCCAAGATAGGCAGGTTGAGATCAGATCCCTTAGAAAAATACACAAACGAATTTGGAATTTGTTTCTAGACAATAGGAGCCATGAAGAGTAGAGGGGAATAAGGAAGTGTAGTTTCTAAGAAACTTAGGAAAACCCACCCTAGTCAAGTGGATTCCAGCTCAGGGCAGCCCCACATATTACAGAGTACAACTGAGCCTCAAAAAGTTTTTCTTGGCTGTAATCTTTATGGAAGCAGTCCTTTCTTCTGCAGCACAGCTGGGTAGGTTTGAACTACCCACCTTCAGTTAGCTACTGAGTGCAAATAGTTTCCACTGCCAGGGATCTTCTTCTGGGAAGACACCTAAAAGTAGTAGAAAAAAAATATGTAAGACACCTTTTTGTAATGTCTGGATGAGCTGTTATAAAAATAAAGGACGCCCTTGGAAACAATGACAAGGAATTCAAGGCGTAAAGAGATCTAGAGTGGGATTTTGCCCTAGGGATATGTGCTAATTCTTGATGGCTTAGAACCTGAATTTCAATGAGTCATGCTTTGGAGACAGGACATAATCCCGAAGCAAGAAATGCACATCAACACAAATAATACAATTGGCCCTCCAAATCCCAGGATTTTGCATTTGTGGATTCAACTAACAGCAGATCAAAAATATTTGGTAAAAAAAAAAGTTCCAAAAAGCAAAACTTGAATTTACCCCATGCCGAGCACTACACTGAATCGACTGGAATGAAGTGATGTGTAGGCATCTCCTGCTGTAGCCTCCCATCATTTCACAGATCCTCAGTCTCTTTCCAGCACTCCTTGATTGAGCATTGTTCTCTTTGCCTCTTATTTGTTCTCCACTTGTGTTGTGTGCACCCGTTGTTTCTGTGAAAAAATAACTCCTGAAAAGTGATGAAGTGGTTAAAGCAATCCCTCCAAGGCTAAGTGTGAGGGGCTTAAGGAGAGCAAGAGGGGTTTCAGGCTAGTAAAAGATACCTGGTTAGCTATAGAAAGCACTGCAGCCTCAAGAAGTTCAAGATTACGGGTGAACCAGCATCAGCTGATGCCTGTGCAGCATCAGTATTCCCAGAAAAGCTCAAGAAACTCAGAGAAGGAAAAGGCTACCTTCCAGAGCAAGTCTTCTATCCTGATGAAACAACTATTTACAAAGCATTGACATTGTATTAGGTATTATAAATAATCTAGAGATGATTTAAAGTATACGGGAGTATGTGCATAGGTTATATGCAAATACTATGCCATTTAATATAAGGGACTTGAGCATCTGCTGATTTACCTGCAGAGGTCCTGGAATCATTCCTGCAGATACTGAAGGACAACCGCATAGACAGAAGGAAACCATGTAATATAAGAGAGAAAATAACAAAATGAAAATCACAGATACAATATGGAGCATCAATACAGCCAAAAGTTAGTACTATGATAAGGGACAAATTTCTAACAAGAACAATCAAGGGGGGAAAAAAAAAGAGAAAGAATGCACTATATATATAAAAAAAATATATATATATATATAAAATATATGCCAGGAATGACAACTTGAAGAAGAAAGGTGTCTCATTCATCATCAAAAAGAACATTTCAAGATCCATCCTAAAGTACAATGCTGTCAGTGATAGGATAATATCTATACACCTACAAGGAAGACCACTTAATATGACTATTATTCAAACTTACATACCAACTACTAAGGCCAAAGATGAAGAAACTGAAGAATTTTTATCAACTTCTGCAGTCTGAAATTGATCAAACATGCAATCAGGATGCATTGATAATTGCTGGTGATTGGAATGCAAAAGTTAGAAACAAATAAGAAGGATTGGTAGTTGGAAAATATGGCCTTGGTGATAGAAATGCTGCTGGAGATCACATGATTGAATTTTGCAAGACCAACAACTTCTTCATTGCAAATACCTTTTCTCACCAACATAAACCATGACTATACACATGGATCTCGCCAGATGGAATACACAGGAATCAAATCGACTACATCTGTGGGAAGAGACGAAGGAAAAGCTCAATACCATCAGTCAAAACAAGGCCAGGGGCCAACTGTGGAACAGACCATCAATTACTCATATGTAAGTTCAAGTTGAAACTGAACAAAATTGGAACAAGTCCACAACAGCCAAAGTTCGACCGTGAGTATATCACACCTGAATTTAGAGACCATCTCAAGAATAGATTTGACACTTTGAACACTAATGACTAAAGACCAGATTAATTGTGGAATGACATCAAACCTGAAGAAAGCAAGAGGTAAAGACAAGAAAGAAAGAAAAGGCCTAACTGGATGTCAGAAGAGGCCCTGAAACTTGCTCTTGAACGTCAAGTAGCTAAAGCAAAAAGAACAGATTATCCCTCTCTTTTGGAGAAGAGAAAAAGAGGTAATGCACCCTAACGTATTTGATGAGACTAGCACATCCTTTATACCAACACTAGACAGAGTCAGTGTGAAAACAGAAAAATTACAAGCCAATCTCACACGAAAAGGGAAAAATACTAAGATGTATTAACTAAATCTGGGGATATACGAGAAAAAAAATACATTATTGGTAGATTGTGATTATTCAAGGAATGCAAAGTTGCATCAGCATTAGAAAATTAATAATTTAATTCATCACTCTAAAAGATTAAAAGGGAAATCAAAATCACCCCAGTAGATGCAGTAAAGTGTTCAATAAAATTCAACAGCCATTCAGGATAGAACTCTTAGCAAACTAGGGATAGAACAAACCTTCTTTAACATTATAAATTGTACCTACAAAATTACCTACAGCTACCATCACAAAGATTATCTTTAAACTCAGGAATGTGACAAAATTGCTTTCTGTTACTACTTCCATTCACCATTGCACTGGAGAGCCTTACAATAGGACATGGAATGGAAATAAAAGTTATAAGAAAGGAAATGAAAAGAGTAAAATTATTATAATTCACAAATGATATAATTGTGTATATTTTTAAAAACCTAAAGAAAAGTTATTAGAACATTTAATAAAATTAATGCATAAAAGTGAAACATAAGGTCAATTACATTCTATACATTGCAGTAAGAGATAAGGATATATAATTTTTAGGACACTAAAATATTATATAAAATATAAAGTAGCTATGAATAAATCCAACAAAATATATAGAAGAAGATCATAAAAAACTTATTGAAAAAAATATAAAAAGGCTTAAATGTAAAGATATACTATGTTCATGGATAAAAGGATTTGTTATCATAAAGATGTTGATTTTCCCCAAAATTTATCTTTAGATTCAATGCAATTCACATCAAATCTCAACCAGGAAGGACTTCTGCTTCCAGTAAAATGGAATAGATACACTTTTCACTATGACTTCAAGTACAATGAAAATACCCTTGCCATTATACATAAAATAAATATAAAAGACTCTGAAAGATGGATAAAAGAAGGTAGACCAGCTAGAGACCACAGGACCAGGGAGATAACAAGGTGAGATAATGAGTTTCCTGGGTTTTCGTTTTGTTCATATATCCTAAACTTAGAACTAAAGAAGCCAGCAAACCAAAAATGTCTATGGGAATGCACACACAAAAGAAGTCCCAACAAAAGCTTTCTCTCTAGCCAAAAGACCAAGAGGAAGCCTAGCAAGATGGAAAAATTTTAGAAAATTACCACTCTTCTCCACCCAAACAACACACACACACACACACACACACACAAAATCTCCATCCCCACCCACACAAGCAAAGGCTGAACTGGGAGCATGGACTTCCACATTTGTCAGACTGTAATAAGGTCAACACCCCTGCTAGACTGGTATCAGAGAAGGTCAAGTGGGCCTTCAGAGAAGGTGAGGATTTTCAACTCATCTGCTAGTAATGAGGCTTTCCTATCATCATGTCAGGGGAGACCATGTTGAGAGCCTGGTCTTTCATCCCTGTCTATCACTAATACAGCATCTCGCCCCCTCCCTACTGGGGTAGTACTTCAAGAGGCATAGTGAAAAAACCTTCACCACTGTCCAACGATAATGAGACATCTCCACCACAGTGTCATGGAGACCATGTAGCTGTATTAGGAAAGCATGATTTTAAATCCAAATTTTCAAGGAATTCTACTGACTCTGGAGAATACTCTATATATTAAATGACAGGAAAATGCAATAGAAAGTTGAGAATCCACCCAGAACTCCTACACCACCCAGCAGTGGGAGTAATAAGGTGGCTATCTCCCCCTCTACTACCTCTGCCAGAACAGTGTCCAAAAAGCCAGCTAACACAAAAAGTTTAAATAAGATCCAGAGTCTCATAACATAGTATGAAAGGATCCAGTTTTCAACTGAAATCACTTGTCATACCAAGAACCAGGAAGATACCAAACTGAATGAAAAAAGACAACCAACAAATGCAAACACCAAGATGGTGGAAATGCTAGAATTATCTGACAAAGATTTTTTTTTTATTGTACTTTAAGTGAAAGTTTACAATTCAAGTCAGTTTCTCATACAAAAACCTATATACACATTGTTATATGACCCTAGCTGCTCTCCCCACGATGTGACAGCATACTCCTTCTTTCCATGCTGTATTTCCCATGTCCATTCAACCAACTCCTGTCCCCCTCTGCCTTTTCGTCTTGCCTCCAGACAGAAGTTGCCCACATAAGTCTCATGTGTCTACTTGAGCTAAGGAGCACACTCTTCACCAGTATTTTATGTCTTACAGTCGTCTAATCTTTGTCTGAAGAGTTGGCTTTGGGAATGGGAATGGTTTTAGTTTTGGGGTAACAGAGAGTCTGGGGACCATGACCTCTGGGGTCCCTCCAGTCTCAGTCAGACCATTAAGTCTGGTCTTTTTGAGGTCTGCATCCCACTTTTCCCTTGATCCATCAGGGATTCTCTGTTGTATTCCCTGTCTGACAAAGATTTTAAAGCAACCTGATATAAATGTTTTAATGAGCAACTACAAACACACCTGAAACAAATAAAAATATTGAATGGCTCAGAAAAGGAATAGAAAATATAAAGGAGAACCAGATGGAAATTTTAGAACTGAAAAATACAATAACCAAATTAAAAAACTCAGTGGATGGACTCAACTGTGTGATGAAGGGGAGAGAGGAGAGAATCAGTGAACTTGAACACTGAATAACAGAAATTACTCATATTGAACAACAGAGAAAATAGATTGAAAAAAAAAATCAAAAGAGCCTCATAGCCTGTGAAACTATAAGAGATTTAACTTCTGTGTCATCAGAATTCTAGAAAGACAAGAGATAGAAGGTGGGGCTAAAGAAGTACTCAAAGATATAATAGCTGAAAACTTTTCGAATTTGGCAAGAGACACAAACCTACAGATTCAAGAAGCTTAACAAACTCCAAACAGGATACAAGATATACATACAAAATTCAATTGTATTTCTATATACTGTCATTGAAAGCATGGACATCGAAACTAAAAATACAATACCATTTATAATAAAAAAATTAAACTAAATACTTAGAACTACTTATATGTAAATATAACGAAATATGTACAAGCCTTGTATTTTGCAGACTATACAAGATTGAAATCAAAGAAGATATAAATAAATGAAGAGATATACCATATCATAGATTGGGACACTTAACATAGTGAGGATGTCATTTCTTCCCAAATTGATGTACAGATTTAAAGCAATTCCTAGCAAAATGCCAGCAATTTTCTGTAAATAGGGATAAGGTTTTTTTTAATGATATGGAAATACAAAGGAAATAAAACAGTTTTGAAAAAGAAAAACAAAGTGGGAGGAATCAATCTACCTGATTTCAAGACTTATGATATAGTTTCTTTATTGAGTAAAGAAAATTAAGATTATTCTGCTGGATATAAATCAGGTAGACACTAAAAGTACTGTTATCTAGGATGCAGAAAACGAGGCTCTAACCTGGGCAATGGAAAGTGCAGATAATAAAAAAGAAATCTTGTGAGCATATAGTTGACAGAATTTGGAGGAAAGAATGGTTGCAAAGATTGAGAAGAACCATTGAGATATTTTGCACCTGGATTATTAGAAGGATGGTGTCCTAGGCTGGGTTCTCTAGAGAAGCAAAACCAGTAAAGTGTATAAATATATAGAGAGATTTATATCAAGGAAATGGATCACACAATTGGCTGGAATGTCCCAGGTCTGTGGATCAGAGCAGAGGCTTCTCTTGATTCACGCAGCCACGGGGGCTGGTGAACCCAAGATCAGCAGGTCAGAAAGCAGGGCTTCCTCTCTCAGGCTGTGAAGACTGATGAATTCTAAGATCTGCAGATAAGCTGATAGTCTAGTCCCAAGAGCTGGAGGTCAGATGAACGGGAGGCAGCCTCAGGATCCAGAGTGAGCAAAAAGCCAGAATGTCTGCTTCTATTTGTATACATGCCACAACCCCGAGGAAATTCCCTTTCAACTGATTGGCTACTCACACCAGATTCTATCATGGGAGTGATCACATATAAACACTGAGAATCATGACCCAGCCAAGTTGATACACAATACTAACCATCACAAATGGTATCATGGATTGAATTGTGTCCCTCCAAAATATGTGTGAACTTGGCTAGGCCATGATTCTCAGTATTGTATGGTTGTCCACCATTTTGGGACCTGATGTGATTATCCTATGTGTTGTAAGTCTTAGCCTCTCTGATGTTAATGACTCAATATACAGTATTAGGTTGTATCTTGAGTTAATTTCTTTTGAGGTATATAAAAGAGATAATCAAGCAGAGAGGAGAGGGACATCATTACCACCAAGCAAGAAGAGTCAGGAGCAGGGTACGACCTTTGGACCTGGGGTTCCTGTGCTGAGAAGCTCCTAGACCAGGGGAAGATTGATGACAAGGACCTTCCCCTAGGTTCAACAGAGAGAGAAAGACTTCCCTGGAGCTGGTGCACTGAATTCTGACTTTTAGCCTCCTAAACTGTGAGAGAATAAATTTCTGTTTGTTAAAGCCATCTGCTTGTGGTATTACTGTAATAGCAGCCCTAGATAACTAATACAGATGGTGATGATGAACAAAGAGAATTTTAGAGAAACCTCTATTTGAGGGGTGAGAGTAGGAATAGGAGTGAGAAATGGAAAAATAAAAAGGAATCCACAAAAGAACAAAGTCACAAAAGTCAAAAGAGGATTAAGAAGTCAGAGTTTGGACTGAATAGCTTCAGTCTCTGTAAAGTATAATTTGAGGTCACATGCTGGTATAAAATACAAAGGAATGGTTTTCTGGACTTTAGGAGCGTGGAAAGGGTTTAGAATAGCAGCTGTAGGAAATACAATAGTGAGAAAAAAAAAAAAAAAAAAGACTGCTGAGCAGCAATGAGGGCCCAGCTGAGGTTGGAAGGCATGAATTTGTAGGAAAGCCAGCTGGCATGATTCATACCTAGTCCAGCAACCTTGGTTATCATTGAGCAGTTATAAAGGTTGCAAATATTATCATGTCTAAAACACACACACACGTGCACATGTACTCACACCGGGTTTAGGCTAAATAATTTGTCAGAGGTCTATCTATCAGAAACAATAGGCCACAACATTAGGCTTTGTAAACTGTTTTATATAAGGCAATATAATTTCTATGATAATTAAGTATTCCACATAGGCACAGCTTCTCCAGGATTCTGGTTGATCAAAATTTCTGGGACTACTTATAGGATGGTTTAGTGGGACAAGCTACAGTCCCGGCTTCAGCAGTTGACCCTGCGGCTGTAACTGATATTTCTCCCCTTTACCACCCATATGAGATTCTCTTCTCCTTCAGCTAGCACTTTTGCTGGTCCAGGTGGCTTGCCTCGAGGGTCAAGCCCCTATTTTAAACAGCCTTCTCAGGCTATAGTTATTGCGCTTGCTCTTTTACAGTTACAATGGACATGAGTGGTACACATACTCTCCATTACGTAGCAGGAACACTGCCTCTTCATGATGATCATGGTTAATTCCTCCTGCCAGTAAGGTACTTGCTTGCTTGCTGGCCTACTGTCATAAGAAGAGTCCAAAGTGATTCAACAGCAGCTGTAGCTTTGCATTTAGTGGGCCTTCACAATGATCCCTGGTAGAAGCCTCCTTGCCTGAGAACCAGGACCTCCAGACCTACAAGTTGCAAGGACAAAAAAAGAAGAAGGAAAGAAAAGTTGCAGGGATATAAGCACAATTCACAAGTGGGTTATTTGAAGTGATGGTGAAGAAGGCCACTCCTACTTCCACCCCTAAATTCCCACAGAAAAACTAAGGCAGCTCCAGGTGTTGTGGTATGTGCTTCTCATATGCGTTCAGGAAAAGCTGTACAGTGCCTTCATCTCTTTGAATGTTTGGTGGTCTGGCTATTTCAAGACTCTCATGTCTCAAATATTTCCTTTTGCTCCTCCCTTCTTTCTCTCCCACCTTTTTCTATAATCTTCCTTTCTGTAACTCCACTTAATTTTGCATCCCAGCTGTCCTTTCTTGCTTCTTTATTACTGTATCTGACATTAGAAATAGTACATTACGGTCACAATGCAGTTAGCCTCCAGTGCCACAGATACTACTGGCTTTAGAAGGCAGGTGTATACTGATGGAAGGTGAGAAATTAAAAGATGGCTTTCCACTGCTACAGTGAAAGGTATAATCACAGCTACAGGGACAGTCAAAATCCTGGTGAACATATCCACCTGACCATGTTACTGGTTCTTTGAGAAACCAGTCAACTTATACACACATACACCCACACTTACACATACCATATGATTGTTTGTGTGTATATATATATCCTCCAAAACCAAACCCACTGCCGTCGAGTCAATTCTGACTCATGGCGACCCTACAGGACAGAGTAGAACTTCCCCACAGGGTTTCCAAGGAGCGCCTGGTGGATTCAAACTGCTGACCTTTTGGTTAGCAGCCATAGCACTTAACCACTATGTTACCAGGGTATATATATACATATATACACATAATTTTTTTTTTTTTAACTCAACAAAGAAAAGGTAGCACTGCTTTTCAAAGGGCTTATTCTTTCTGGGTAAAATTTTGCAAGATTATTATAAAGGAGGATTGTATATGAGAGATAAAGACAAAAAAAAATCACTTGCTCCAAGAATTTACTGAACGACTTTATACCATTGAATTGCACCCATTAACACATGTATTTCGATCCTAACAATGACTGACAGATATTTGGAAAGAAACAGTAAAAGCTGACCTGCAGATAGTTCAAATTTGCCATATGCTTCCTGTCAAGTCAACAATTCGTACACCATCCTAATTTATTGTTCAGCTGACTAACTTGGTGTCTTTAACGAAAATGAATACCTGTTTGTTTTTTCAAACATGGTTATTTTATTTTTCGTGATTACTCATATGTATGAACAGTATGGCAAATGCTTCAGGACAAAGTTAAGACAGTTTAAGAAGAAAGGGTGGTTTTTATTCCCCAGGAACCTATAACAAATGTTTTCTACTGAAATGATTTTCTCACTGAGGACATTCTCTAAATTCATTAGGTTCAGTTTCAGAAACAAGAGTTATTCCTTTCAACATAGACTTACTGAATTTTTAAAGGGATTTTAATAGTTCTTAGAAACCATCGCAGTTTAGATTGTGTGTATGTTGGTCTGTGTGTGTGTGTGTGTAAACATATGGCTAAAAAAAAGCACACTTTTTTACCTGTCCCATTTTTGTATTTTTAAAAAGTTATTTCATTATTCTCCCCTGTTAAGTGTGTTTCAGTAACCAGTATCCCATCAGCCAGCTGCCATTTTCTTTTCTGAAACTTCATTTCTTAGAGAATATTGTAGATGGGAGAGATTTTTGATGGAAGGGGGACAAAATAAGCAGTTACTAGTTGTTTTAAGATTTGACATAAATCTATTCATCTTTTTCTCTTCTTAGATTTCAGGATGGGTCATCAACATTTCCAGTTTTAATCAGATAGCCCAGATGGTCATGCTTCTAGTAAAATTGTTATTAAAGCCTGGGTAAATAAAATAATTAAGAGATTTACTAATTAATTTTTAAATGTTGTAGATTCTGAGCAAGGGCTATGGACTGTGTTATAAAATCTTTGTATCCCCTGATTCTAACATAGCACTTGGCATGTAGTGGTACTTAAGAAATAAAATTTAATTAGTAAGTTACTAATAGTTATTTATAAGTTATAATGTGCATTCTGCTTTTATGTGCCATATTTATGACAAAATATTCTAAAACCATTAAACCATCTAAAATATTGATAACCATTAATTATTTTATGATACAATATTTCGTTGCTTTAGCATACCTTAAATCTTTCTCCAAAAATCTTTTTTTTGAGGTCTTTCAAGGCATGAATCTTGGTAATGATAAACAACTTGCATGATTCATAGAAATTAAACCTGAGAATAGAATAATAGCAGTTTGATTGCAAGCATGTGCTTATTTTCTTAGCGATGGACAAAGCCCTTGGAAATATTAGAAAGGTGATCTACGACTCGTCCCACAACATCTAACTGGCTTTTCACTGCAAGTCATCCTTGTCCTTTAAGTTCTCACAGAGAGGAGGGTGGGAACGATGTGCTGCTTCATCTGAAGCACCAACAAGACGCTCCGTTCACCCGTTCATCCATAGGAGCAGAGCCCTGGGCAGCTGGCACCCTTCCATAGGGAGCTACAAACACCACTTCGCCACATTGCAAGTTTCTTCAGGCAGCAGATGTCTGGTAGCTGCCGTTCAGGTCTCCAACTCTACCAAGCCACCTGTACAACATATTTAATGTACCAGCAATGACTGCGTTGTTACTTGGGAAAAATTTTCTATTTTTAATTTCATTTTTCTCGCAACCCCTGTAAAACGAGTGGCATTGTTATGCAAAATGTAGGTCTCATATTGCAAAACTTTTAAATTTCATTTATGAGGAAAATAAAATTCTGACTACTCCTCACCCTTCCCCAGCATCCCAAAAAGATTCAGGAAAATGTATTCACTTTCCATATCATTAGGACAAAACTTGGTGCCTTGAAAAAAGTGATGCTTCAAAAAAACAAAAAAAAAGAAAGCAAGCCTTTTTTTGCTAAACCACTACCTAGAAAAGTTAAACAATTAACCGTTAAATGGCTCACCCTTCTGCATGACTCTGACACTGTCAGATTTGAACATGCCTCTGCCACAACTTTAAACCCTGGGTGGAATTCTCTTGGAACGTTATCAGGGAACGTCCTGACTTTTTCTGCTGCTAAAGTGATACTTACAGTACCGTTGTATCTGTTTAGTTTAAAAATGAGGTTGATAATCACCATGTTTTTCCATAAGATGATCTTCTACTTTTTAATGATACTCGTAGTTTCCCTTACAGAAATGACTAAATTCTTACAGAATCTCTGTCTTGATTAGCACTCCTGCTAGTAAAATTTCACATACTAAATCAGCACCAGCTGTAGCAAGAAAGAAAGGAAAAGGCAAGTGTAAATGTTCCATATGCCCCACCAAATTGGCATCTGTGTCAGTAACCCTTTTTTTTTTAAACTATTGTATACATACATTCTCTTAAGTGTTTTGTTCACAGAAGACTGTGAACAAAATTCTCTCTGTTGGCCTCTCAAGGAAAAAGTCTGTCCTTGGTATCAGTGATGCGCACAAAATACAATTTCTCTTTCTCCTCTGGTGGTCACAGAACATACCTGAATAGTCTATGTGTATGAGTTGCTTCAAGTTAGTGAACCTGTATTTTGACATCTGTTCTCTGTAATGTGACACTGCAGTGATTTTACAAAGCTGCTTGGCAGTTGGAGTTTAATTGGTAGTAACGCCAAAAAATGTCAGAAAGACAATAGAATTATTTTGGTCCCCAAGCAGGTGTATCAGATGTCAGACTCAAAACAAATAACCTGGAATGCAGTGGTAGGAAACATTTGTGATAATTTGCATCTCATCACCCATATTTTCTTCAAATTATGATGTGTTTCTCTCTCTCTCTATATATGTGTGTGTGTGTATGTATATATACATATATGTATACCCACAACCCGTCTGGCATTGTGTCATACTGTTTGCATGTTGCTATGATATTGGAGGCTATACCACCAGTATTTCAAATACCAACAGGATCGTCCATGGTGGACAGGTTTCAGCAGAGCTTCCAGGCTAAGACAAACTAGGAAGAAAGACCTGACGATCTACTTCCAAAAATTAGCCAATGAACATCTTATGGATCACAACAGAACATTGTCTGACTTACTTGCTTTGGAAAAGTCATTAGGAGGGATCAATTACTGGAAGAGGACATCATGTTTGACAAAGTAGAACGCCAATGAGAGCAAAAGAGACCTTCGGTGAGATGGATTGGCCTAGCAGCTGCAATGACGGAGTCAAGCACCCTGGTGACTGGGAGGATGACACAGGATAGGGCACCATTTTGTCGTGTTGTACATAAGATTGTCATGAATTGGAGTCAAGTCTATGACAGCTAACAACAACAGCATATATATATATGTATGTATATACATGTGTGTATATACAAAATTTATATATATATATATATTTTGTATATATATATATGTGAAATAGTATCAAGGATACACCTAAGATGCTACTTTAGGTAGTTTTGGATAGTTTCCTCACTGGTACCTTATTAATTGTCTGAAATCCATTAAATATGGTTCTTCAGGAACATATTCAAGCCATCATTATGAATCCTACAATCACCCTCAGAAAGCTGCAAACATAGGAAAGCATTCTAATTAAACAGTCTATACACAAGGAGCACTGGTAGTATATATTCCATAGAAAGTTGTCTCACAGGTAAAAAAACATATACTTCTAAGTATGTCTTTCTCTCACTGGAACTTGGTTAATTTGATGAAGTCTACCGCTTTATGGAAAATAGTACTGACCATTCCTGCTCATACATTATCACAAGTGTTTAGACCACATGTTTGCTCTTGTTTGCTCACATGTCTGCCTCTCTTGATTTGACTGTAAGCTCCTTAAGGGTTGGGACAGTATCTATGTAGTCCTATAACCTAGGGCTATATATGGGGTTGCCATGAACCAGAATCGACTTGATGGCAACTGGTAACTGGTTATCAGAGTACTAGAATTTAGTAGATACTCACTAAATGTTTGCCCACATCAAAATGGTTAGGGAATATTGGAAGGTTTTGTTTAAATTAAGTGAATTGTTCATGAACAACTTAGCAATTGGAATCAAATGACCCAACTAAACAAGGACAGAGGAAGTGAATGAAAGTTCCTTTTGCTTCCCTGAAGTTTTCCTTCTACATAAATACCCTTTCATGATGTTTCATCATAGAGCTATTGAGATGTAGTGAATGTTACACTTGATAACTCATTTTTATATCTAAGGGTAAAAATTGGAAGGTATTTTATTTAAAAATAGTTAGTTAAAAATCTCTTGGATCTTAAGATCTGATTTACCTAAATTTTTAGTGAACAATTTGCAAAAGGGCATGTGAGAAAATCCACAATTATTGTATATCTTCCAAACTTTTTTTTTAATAATATGAAAATTCATTCTCTTAAAATTATGTAGCTTCCCTTACAAGGCAATGGTTTCTCTTGCTACACTGTGAGTATTCAAACAAAGCTGCTAACCTACTCTGAGGGAAGCTGTGTTGCGAATTCCCACACTGAGAAGTTTGGATGAGATGATCCAATGTTTATATACATGAAAATCAACTATACTTACCAATCCTGTAGTGATCTTACAGCTGTTGAAATGATTATACTGAAATTATTCTTAAAACATTTGGTCATATTGTAGTTGGTAGTAACAGTGGTAAAATTTTTCTTTCTACTAAGATACATGCTCTTTGAGTGTCAACACAGTTCTTTTTATCTCTATATTTCCAGATGTCAGTGCGGTAATATAGAGTATTTACTCAAAAATATCTGTTGAATACATGAAATTAAAAAAAAAAAAAACTGATTTTTTTTATTTGGTTTCCTGCCTATTTTTAAGTCCCTACTCCTGGGTACCTAACTGGCATACTTATTTTAATACAGTTGTATGGATGATAAATTACACACTGATATGAGATTTCCCTAAATGACAGACAGATATAAAAAATGAACTTGTGGAATCAATCAGTAAGTCCTTCCTGAGTGTATTGTACGTGTAAAATACTATCACACAGCGTAAAATCATCAACCCAAAAGAATGATCCTTGACCAGAACAATAGCTGGTACAAGCCAAAATGGCACACAAGCCGGCTTTCTGGTTGGCCTATGTCTTCGCCATGCTGGTTGTTAAATATTTTGAACACCAACTCTGGCTTCCGAGCAATATATGATCCTGACGAGAAGACACCATTTAAATATACTCTTAAAATAATTGTTTCATATATGAGTATATATATATATGTATGCATATATGGAAACCCTGTTGGTGTAGTGGCTAAGAGCTACAGCTGCTAACCAAAATGTCGGCAGTTCAAATCCATCAGGCACTCCTTGGAAACCCTATGGGGCAGTTCTACTCTGTCCTTTAGGGTCTCTATGAGTTGGAATTCACTCGACGGCAATGGATTTAGTGTATATATATATATATGTATGTATACACACACATATATAATACTCTTAAAAAGAATATGAAAAGAAGGGTATTTTGTATAATACCTATCAAAATTTATGCCTATTCCCAAGAAAGGTGATCCAACCGAATGGGGAAACTATAGAACAATATCATTAATGTCACATGCCACCAAAATTTTGCTGAAGATCTTTTAAAGATCATTCCAAAACAGCTGCAGCAGTATATTGACAGAAATTCAGGCCAGTTTCGGAAGAGGATGTGGAACAGGGATACCATTGCTGATGTCAGACGGATCCTGTCTGAAAGCAGAGAACACCAGAAGGATGTTTACCTGTGTTTTATTGACTGTGCAAAGGCATTCAACTATGTGGATGATAACAAATTATGGATAACGTTGCAAAAAATGGGAATTCCAAAACACTTACTCGTGCTCATGAGGAAACTTTACATAGATCAAAAGGCAGTCATTTGAACAGAACAATGGGATGCTGAGTGGTTTAAAGTCAGGAAAGGTGTGCGTCAGGTTTATATCCTTTTATCTAACCTATTCAATCTGTATGCTGAGCAAATAGTCCGAGAAGCTGGACTATATGAAGAAGAATGGGGGGTCAGAATTGGGAGAAGACTCATTAACAACCTGCATTATGCAGATGACACAACCTTGCTTGCTGAAAGTGAAGAGGACTCGAAGCACTTACTGATGAAGATCAAAGAACACAATCTTCAGTATGGATTACACCTCAACATAAAGAAAACAAAAGTCCTCACAACTGGATCAATAAGCAACATCATGATAAACAGAGAAAAGATTGAGGTTGTCAAGAATTTCATTTTACTCGGATCCACAATCAATTCCCACGGAAGCAGCAGTCAAGGAATCAAAAGCATTGCATTGGTCAAATCAGCTGCAAAGGACCTCTTTAAAGTGTTCAAAAGCAAGATCTCACCTTGAGGACTAATGTGCGCCTGACCCAAGCCATGGTGTTTTCAATTGCCTTACATGTATGCAAAAGCTGTACAATGAATTAGGAAGGCCAAAGAATTGATGACTTTGAATTGTGGTGTTGGCGAAGAATATTGCATATATCATGGACTGCCAAAAGAATGAACAAGTCTGTCTTGAAAGAAGTGCAGCCAGAATGTTCCTTAGAAGCAAGAATGGCAAGACTGTGTCTCACATACTTTGGACATGTTATCAGGAGGGATAAGGACATTATGCTTGGTAAAATAGAGGGTCAGTGAAAAAGAGGAAGACCCTCAAAGAGACGGATTGACACAGTGGCTGCAACAATGGGCTCAAGCATAGGAACAATTGTGAGGATGGTGCAGGACCCAGCAGCGTTTCATTTTGTTGTACATAGGGTCATTAAGGGTTGGAACTGACTTGATGGCACCTAACAACAAAAACAACAACCAAAATTTCAGAGAGAATCGCCAAGCATAGAAGGCAAAGTTTAGGAGGTTGTGATATATGGAATTTTAATTTGGAGCACTGGTTTTTCTGCTCCAAGGCAGTGTTTCGACTAGTACCATCTATGTATACTGGGACTGGTTGTTGCCAGTTGACATCGCCTTTCATAACTCCATAGATTTTGCTCACCGAAAGCTACCTCATTCACTAGAAATTCATACCAGGGTGGTTTGTGGGTGGTGGTTGTTTTGTAAAAAGGCCACCGCCAGGTCACACACTATTTAAAGCACTACTTTATTTAAGACAACTTTCAAGTGTTTCTTCTCCCTTTGCTATCTATGATTGCCCCATTTCAGTTTGCCATAGAACAGCTGTTTCGATATCCAGCATTTATATGTTCTCCACATGCATCCAGCCCAGAGGGATTGTTAAGCAGATCATTGTTTTAATTCTGGCTACATTCCAGGTCCCCATTATTAGTGATCCTATCTTAACATTTACTGTTCAGTTTGGCTCACAGGTGATGTTGATTAAATTGGATATGCCATCTGGGCTGGGTTTTCATCTGGTAGGCACATTCAAGGCTGAGCACACTATACACCTACTGCTTCATTTGGGGCTGAAGTTTTATGCCACATTTGATGCCATTCTAGGCATGGTTTTGTGCAGCCTGGGCTTGATTCCTGGCGTACTCGTTTGTTAGTTGTGTGAAATCGGACAATTCACTTCACTACTTGGAGTGTTGGTTTTCTAATGAATAAAACAGGATCATCATTTATTCCTTGCTTCACTTAGTTCACTTAGTACCTTAATTTCTTCTTCCTTATTTTTTTAACCATTTATTTGATAGGCACTTAGTACCTGATGTTGTGCTGAGTGTGGAGAAATCAGAGAAAACTAAATAATCAGACCACAGGAGATAAGCACATGAACAGAAAGATTACAATACTACATGTACTGCTGCAAAACATCTCTTTTCCTAACAGATATGAGCAAAGTGCTATGGAGCCTGGAGGAAAGAGTGGCAAAATCTGCCCACAAGAACCATGAGGAGTTTTCAAGATGGACATGATCATTGAACTCCATCCTAAAAGTCAAGAGCTCCAAACTTTGCTTTCCTGCATCTCATCGTTTACTTTACCCCATGTGAGGGTAAACACATAACAATTTTAACCCGTTAATTATTGAAAAAAAAAATCAAACATGTACAAATGGCTTGTTTGTATTTCAGTAGTTAATTTAAATAATCAAAGTAGACTTGAATACATGTGCTACATACCACGTGGGGTTGTTTTGAGAATCAAAAGCCATGATGTGTGAACAGACACCTTTTAAAGTGCATGAAAAGTCTCTTTTGAACATGTTGCCTGCCTGGTCTATCCTACTAGGCTGTTACAAGGGCTAAATTAGGAAACAAATGCAAAAGAACACTGGAAAGCACTGATAATAATAGCCAAAGTAATAGCTAACCCTTAGACAGCTCTTACAATGTGTCAGGCACCTTTCTAAGCACTTCACATGTATTAACTTATTTAATCCTCACAACAACCAATATGGTAGGTTCCATGATGAACCATATGAAAGTGTTGATAGTCAACCATTTTTGACCTATAAAAATGGCAGTTTCACATGGATCGATATACTTTTACTTCTCTACTTTACAGGCAAGACACCAAGATGCAGAAAGGTTAAGTGACTCACCAAGGTCATCCAGCTAGTAAAAAGGTATTATTTTTATAATATAAAATATATCTAAATATATATATAAAATATAAAAAGTTATTATTATTATATTTATGGACATTCTGAATCTGTTAGGGTTCTGTGGTCACAAGGATAAAAATCACGAGTGTCTAACTTCAGAGAGAAAAGTAATTTCTTGGAAGGATATGGAGGAGCTCTCAGAGTCAAAGGAAAAGCCGAACAACAAAGTATTTCCAGAATTCAATAATTTTTCATTACCTCGAAGTCTACCACATTGTTCCAAGCCACAAGGGTCTTTCACCTGGGTGAGTGCAATAGGCTTCTACCAGGTCTCCCAGCTTCTGCCCTTGGCCTCCCCTCTGGCTATTTTCAACCCAACAAAGAGAATAATCAGTTGCTGTCAAGTTGGTTCCGACTCATAGGGACCCTATAGAACAGAGTAGAATTCTCCATAGGGTTTCCAAGGCTGTAAATCGTTATGGAAGCAGGCTGCCATATCTTTCTTCCCAGAAGTGGCTGGTGGATTTGAACTGCCGGCCTTTCAATTAGCAGTCAAGAGCTTTAACCATTGCACCATCAAGGTTCCGTCTACCATGAGAATAAAAAAAAAAAACCGTTGCCATCAAGTCGATTCCGACCCATAGCAACCCCATAGCGACCCCATAGGGCGGAGTAGAACTGCCCCATAGGGTTTCCAAGGAGCAGCTAGTGGATTCGAACTGCCAACTTTTTGGTTAGCAATGTATCACTTTAACCACTGCACCACCAGGGCTCTACCGTGAGAATAGACCGTTTTAAAATATAAGTCAAAAAAATGTCACTGTCCTTCTTAAAAATTTTCAAGGGCTACCATCTCACTCAGCTTCCAAGTCAACTCTTTACTTGGACCTACAAGGCCCTAGGGATCTGTCCCTGACCCCCAGACCTCTCTGAACTCACCTCCTGCCACCCTCTCCCTCCTTTTCTCTGTTCCACTCACACATGCCTCCAGAATACCAGGGGCAAGATCCCAGGACAGGCCCCTTGCATCTCAAGCCCTTTCCCCAGGTTTCCTCCTGGCTTACTCACACTCCTTCCCAGTGTTTTCTCACATATCACCTTCTCAGGGACACCTTCCTTGTCTCCCTTTGGAAAATGTCCAACCCACCTCAACCCTGAAGCTTTCTATCTTCTGTCCTTCCTTTTTTTTAGTTTTTATTTTTTCCTGAGCACTTGTCATTCTCATATACTTTATATAGTGCTAATTTATTTCTATTGCTGTTTTCGTTCACTAGAACATTAGGACAGCAACTTTTTTGTTATTGTTGTTGCTATTTTGTACGGTATCTAGCACATAAATAAATACTTGTTGAATGAATGAATAACTACCGCTAGTACCAGTTGCCATCCAGTTGACTGCTCCACAGTGTCTTCAAGGCTATGACCTTACAGAAGCAGATCGCCAGGCCTTTCCTCTGAAGTGCCTCTGGGTGGGTTTAGACCACTAACCTTTCAGTTAGCAGTCAAATGCTTAACCAGTTGTACCATCTAGGGACCCCAAGTGAATAATTAGATCTTGGAAACCTAAAAAAAAAAAAAAAACAACTTCCTGGGCATCCAGGAAGCTCCAACCACTCTCTGTGTAATTTTGGTCAAAATCAAATTCCCAGAAGAGAGACAGATGGATGTAACTTGGGTTCCATGTCTGCCCACTATCCAGAATAGGGCAGGGCACACTGAATCCCTGGAAAATAGCAAGCAGCAGACGTCATTTCTCCTGCTACCAGAAGAAGGGGAAATGAATCCTGAGCAGGTAAGACTTAAGAGCTGTGCCATCCACTGCACACTGACCTTCTTGACTTGGTTCTCTACTTTCTACCACACTTTCCTGTCATTTAATACATCTAGTATTCACCAGAGTCAGTAGAATTCCTTGAAATTTGGGATTTAAAACCATGTTTTCCTAAAGCAGCTACATTCTTTTGACTTCTTAAAATGATTCGGCAAATGACAATTCTGTATTTTGTCTAGTATTTCTTCAATGGTACATATCTTTCAACAGATAAAACTGCTGCTGTCCAAACTTCATGAAACTTTTCTTGGGTATTATATTAGTAAGGGCAATTAACACCAGTGACTGTAGCAAACAACTCCCAAAGTCAGTGGATTGACACAATAAATGTTTTCCTAGTAGCCTCTTTCAAACGATGACTGGAAGATCCAGGCTCTTTGTATCATATGATTCTAAGCCCTGGCTTCCGTTGTTAGCACCGAAAGGAAAGAGAAAACATAACAGATCACACGGGAGGATTTATGGCCAGACTAGAACATGATGTATGCCACTTTCATCCACTTCAGTTGGCCACCCAATCATGTGGCCCACACTAAGAGCGGCTGGGAGATGGAGTCTTCCTATATGTTCAGAAAGAGGAAATGGAATTGGTGAGCATCTAACCAGCCAGTCTCTGCTACAGTATATTAATTTCCTATTGCCAGTGTAACAACTTACCACAAACTTAGTGGCATAAAACAGCACGAATGTATTCTCTTAACGGTTTGGATGTCAGAAGCCTAAAATCAAGATATTGGCAGGGCTGTGCTCCTTCTGGCGGCTTCAGGGAGAATCTGTTTCCTTGCTTTCACAGCTTCTAGAGGCCACCTGCATTCCCTGACTTGTGGTCCCTACCTCCATCTTCAAAGCACATCACTCCAACCTGTGTTTCGATCATCACAAATTCTTTTTCTGGCCCTGACTCTTCTGTGCCCCTCTTATAAGGACCCTTGTGATGACATTGGACCCACCCACAGAACCCAGGATAACCTCCTATCTCAAGGTCCTTAGCTTAATCACGTCTGCAAAGGCCTTTTTGCCATAGAAATAACATATTCACAGGTTCCAGGGATTAGGACGTGGACATCTTTGGGGGCCATTATTGTGTCTACAACACAGTATCCTGGAATGTCATTATTCTTTGCAAATCTAACAACAATATTCTCTTAGTCAAAAAAATTGGAGGAAGGACCTCTTTGCTATATTTTGATGGGCTCTTAATACTGCACAATTCCTCATTCTTAAAGAATTCATAAACCTAAGACCTGGAAGCAATCTTAAGGGATTTGTGGGTTGTATTCTCCTCCTCAGTGACTCCCAACCATTTTTATTTTTTTCCAAAGACCCGATGTTTAGAATGAATCTGTCTCCAAACCACATTTCTAAAACAATAAGCATTCATTTTTCCCATGTGTTATTAATCAGAAACACATAAAAGTGCTAATCTCAACTTCTGATCAGAAGGGGATACTAGTCTCACACTAAGTTGACATAAAACCAGCCAGAAGCAAAGATACCTGGAGTTCCAGTAAACCTGTATATTTATCTCAGTTAAAGATATAATTTCTATTGTAGTTCCGTAAAATATGAAAATAGACCTCAAATGTTCACACTCCCATAGCTGATGTGTGATTAGGAAAAACTGTACTCTCCTTTTGTGAATGAAGACTGGTATCATCTTGAACTTCACCTCAGCTAGGTATGGCTCTGCATTTCAAGTACCATGCATCAAAAAGTCTCATCTTACCCAAAAATCAGGTCCCTAAGCATACAAATTATTCAAGATCTGGTGCTTGTTTGTTTTATTGTAATGTCCATCTACTAGAGGTTCAAGTTCTTTCTTTAATATCCTTTCAGGTAATCTTTGCGTGTAATCATATGTGTACATTAAATGACATTGAAACCGTCATCCCAAGTTATTGTTTTTGGATTAGTGCAGAAGATGAAAGTGAGGAATCATGGCAATTAAAACATATTCAGATCTGCCACCGGGAAATCATTTCCCCACCTCTCATCAAGGCAAGAATCAATATATGTACAGACAAAATTGAGACAAAATGCCAGGTCATTACAAAAAAAAAAAAAAAAGGAAGCTGAAAAACATCTTCTGCAGATTGGAGCTGGTCCTGGGTGTTTGCCACGGCGCCCTCTCTCCCTCCCCTCTACGTAAGATTTTCGTACTTGTACACCATGAGTCCCCTTCTGTGTGACCACCACAGACTTAAAGAATGTGAAGACTGCTAGAAAGTGGGACTTAGCATCCCCATTTTAATAATAAATACAAACACACACTTACCCAGTACGTTTTACGCCTGCCTGCAACAAAAACAGCTGAACAGATTGTGATGAAATTCAGAGACTGACAGTCTGACAAAAAAATCCCTTTTTGTCTAAAATCTGGCTTCCATAGGTTTTTGCAAATCTAAATATTTGATTTTGCACTGGAAAAGGAGCCAGTCTTATGTACAATTTATAAAATAAATGTGTAGATACATGTTTTAAAATCTCCAAATTTTGTCAAAACATACTGTCCAACTTTAAAGATTTTTCTTCCCCTTTTTTTTTTTTTCCTTCCCAATGACTTGGTGTATGTTCCCCCTGCCTTCTGAGGCTTTAACTGTATCTACCTAATAACTCTTTTGCAAACCAGTGTTTCAATAGTGATTTAACAGTAGTTTCAGTATCAAATTGCCCTTTCCTCAGCAAGGAGTTTTAAGCCTTGCTGTATTATACTTCCAAGACACTCAGGAGCTGGAGTTGGGAGATATAATATTTGCTTTGAAGTTTGCCTTTCACGACACACTGGGGTGCAAACAAGCTTGTTACTCAGCAGTCAAACAATTCAACCATACAGCGACCAGGGCTAAATATTGTACCAAATTTTCTAATTATGTCTTTGTTGTATTTGGGACACAAAGTTAGGTGAAAACAGACTAGAATTAATATAAAACTCCTTGTCTAAACAGGGTATCTGGTCTTTGAAATATTTCATTTGTTGGCTCAGAATTACCCTTCAGCAAGTCATAATCACAATTAAAAAAACTTAGTTGATGAAAAACTTGAAGGTATTTCTGATAAACTCTTCACACATCCCTTAAAAGTACTTATCATACCAGAAATAGGTTGCGTATTTGCATGTGAAGTTCCAGGTTAAAGCAGATATATTTTATTCCCCTACACATTTTTCTGGACCCTGGCGGCACAGTGGTTAAGACCTCGGCTGCTAACCAAAAGAGCGGCAGTTTGAATCTACCAGCCACTCCTTGGAAATGCTATGGGGCAGTTCTATTCTGTCCTGTGGGGTGGCTACCAGAGAGCATCCACTCGAAGCAATGGAGTATGTGAGTGACACGTTACTCTATCGCCTTCATAGTTGGCAGTCTGCTTCCGTAGAGATCTACAGCCTCGAAAACCCTATGGGGTCACTATGAGTCAGCAGTGGGTCTGGTTGTTGGTTTCATAGTTTATATATCAGCAATTTGGTTGCCTCAATTCTAAATTTCTTTAAGGGATTTCTTAATCATTTCATGTCCCAAAAGTTGAAACTTCCTCTTTTTTTAAGTTTTCTAAAGTTTATGCGTGATTCCTTTCTTCATTCTTAATACTTTAGAAAAACTGCCAATGAACCAACCCACCCCTGAAAGAGAAGTAAAGATCTTGAAGAGCGCTTAATGGCCTAATAAAAACTTTTACTTGGACAAACTATTCCTCACAGAAGCTGCAGGCAAATATCAAGAGTCTGTAGGTTAAGGCATGCCCACCAGGACATTCTGCAGTTCTGAAGAAGTGAGGGAGAAATACATATATAATTATATAAAATATTGGAAACCCTGGTGACATAGTGCTTAAGTGCTACAGCTTCTAATCAAGAGGTCGGCAGTTCAAATCTGCCAGGCGCTCCTTGGAAACTCTGTAGGGCAGTACTACTCTGTCCTATAGGGTCACTATGAGTCCGAATGGACTCAACAGCAGTGGCTTTGTTTTTTTTTTTGTTTATATAAAATATTGTTAAAAACCTAAATGCACAGAGAAACACCAGAAACTGTAACAGAATATATTTATTGTGAGTAGATATGATTCGAATTGGGCAGCGTCAAACTAAAAGTATGGGGAAGGCGCTCCAAACAGTGGGTAATGAAAGCGGGTTATGTAGGTGGGGTCCAGGTAGGGTAGTCTTCTGAAGGTCATTGTAAATTCCTTTCATGTTGGCTTCTCAGGATAAAGTCCGAGCACTTGCAGGGTTTTAGGGCCAGTCAGTTGTAAAAACAAAGTCATTAATGATACGTCATATATCCTAAAACACAGCTTCCAGTCAGACCCTGGAGTTCCTGCTTCTTCAAACTGAGTGCACATAGATAGGTCTCCAAAGGAGCCCAATGCCTAAGGCAAAATGGTCTCCTTTAAGCTGCTTACTAGGCTATTGTTTGACCCGATGATGACTCCAGGAAAACCAGCTTCTAAAAGGCTGAAAAGAATACCTAAGGATTGATGGTCTGGGTGGGTTACCCCAACTTCTTGGACCCAGAAATTTAGATTTGAGGAGAATTAAAACAGTTTCTCAATATATATTTTTTAAAAAAAAACTTTTTTTTCATTACACAAATCTAATCAAGTAACCATGATCCATTTTGATATTTTCCATTTGAATTTAAAGAAGAATTTTTAAAGAATTTAAAAATTAAAGGAGAATTTAAAAAAATAAGGGAGAATTTTGATGCACAGGCAGTCTGACTTATGGATAACTCCTACTTAAGAATGGGCTCCCGTAAAGCCTATTGTATTAAAAATTTGAGTTAAATACAATTATTATTATTATGTACTGTATTATTATGTTTAAAATATTTTAGTGTATTTGGAAGTGTTTAAGTATTTTATATGCATAAAATATATATATAGACTATATACTAAGACAAACATTTGACTAACTGATGCTGAATAAGAATCGTATATTTATATTTTTCTAACATTACAAAAACGAGCAAGTATTGTGTAATCAAAGAAGCAAATAAGTGAAAGTCAGAATAAGAATGAAGAAATAGTCCATACCTTGGGGAAATTAATAAGTATTGTTATGTCTTGCCTCTCACATCATGTAACTTTTGACATAGACCAACAGTTGTCATCATCTGCAATAACGTAAAAAGAAAAAACCAGCCAAATGTGGATGAGAAAAGATAGACTCAAAGTAGTCAACTACATGCTGCTCAATGATTACTCAGGAAAGTTTATAATCATAAAAATAAATATTACTAGAGGCATAATTGGAAGAGCTACAAAGATGCACAGAAAACTCACACTCCAGAGGAAGTTTTACAAATCAAGTCATTGACCTGCCTGGAGTTTAACACCAAACAAGGTGCCCCTTCTTCTAAAGTAATGAATATTCTTCTAACGACGAGGGAGCACGGGCTGCTGTTTGATGCTGATGACATTGAAAATTTAGGAGAACAGAAATCCCATCATTTTTCATTTGTATGCAAATTCTTCTGTTCCAGAAATTAACCCCTGGACCCCACGTCAGTTTTCATCTCCAGGAATTCTCTTTGCCAGCACCACGCTGTAAAGTCTTGTCACCATCCTGAGGTCACTAGGTTTCCCCAGTTTAAAAACCAGCACGATCACCAAAGTCCTAGTGGTGCTTTGTTTACCCTCATTACTGGACGATGAGGAGCAATAGAAGGAGAGACCTGTTATAAAATGCACATCTCTCCTGGCCAGCCCTGCCTGGCAGCAGCATTGAGATGCAAACTGAATACTCCTTTGGCCAAAGAGCTCTCATTGACCACATCTCTCACTGTGAAGGTAAACCCGGGACCAAGACCAATCCTATTACCCTTCTTTTCAGCCAGGTCTTCAACTGTTAAAAACTTCCTTTGTTATTTCCCACCTTAGACAAATGTCACCATCTACATGTGAAGGGGAAAGAGGTGATTGAGGTTTTTAATTGATGTGGATTTAATTATGCTAATTTAGACAGCTGTAAAGCATTCAGGATGGCTGCATAATAGCGTGAGCAAATACAGGTGCCCTTCACTGTGGGGGCTGAATTTTTAACCTTAGGAACTTGAAAAGGGGAAGGGAGTTCAAAAGCGTGGACAGTTTGAAGATTTGAGGAGGGAGCTTCACCCCTGCTCTAAAAGATTTAGCAGGCTCTACAGGCACCTGAAAGAGAACCTCTGAAATACTCGTTCTTGATTAAAAGCTCCAAACTTGTCTCTAATTAGAATAGACAATTTTAAGTGATGGGTTTATCTGACTCAGGAATTGATTCGAGATAACACGAAACTAGAATTTAGGGATTAAAAATGACCTTTTTTTTTATTTCACCTCTGGGGAAAAAAAAAAAACCCGCACAATAAGAATAGTGATAAAGAATTGGTAGGAATTAAAAAAAAAAAAGAGGGAATGCTTCTGATTTTTCTGAGCTTTAATGACTAGATGAGTTGCCCTCACCCTATATCTCACATGACTTTCAATCCACTGTTAACAACATGGAGATGTGATAGTCAGTATTTTTTTCGTCTGGAAATTAGCACTTGTGTAGTTTTTTCTTTTTTTTTAATTGCTGTATAACACTGTTTTTTGGTGAATACTGCAGCAAATCCTATTTACGTTCAATGAAGTCTTAAACAGAAGTTCTCGGAAGATACAAACAGTTAACACGCTTAGCTGATAATGGAAAGGTTGGAGGTTCAAATCCACCCAGAGGTACCATAGAAGAAAAGGTTTGGTGACCTACTCCCTAAAAACCAGCCATTGAAAACCTTGTGTAACAAGGTTCTACTCTGACACACATGGGGTTACCATGAGTCTGAGTCAGTTTTGAATGTTCAAGAAACACTGGCTGGAGGATGGATTGTGAAGGGCAGGTAGATGAAGTGAATGAAGAGGAGGAAGGATTCTGAAGAGCTTTTAACAAAGGCTTTGGATTTTGTAACTTTCTGAGGTAGGGAGGCCTGAAGAGGCTTCAGCTCTTCTGTTCTCTTCTACCTCTGGGTGACACCTTCTTCAAGGCTCAGGTTGTCTCTCCACACCACAGCGTCTCGTCCTAGGAGCCTTTTACATTTCCAGAGGACAAAAAGTTTATAAAGGAATCATCTCCCTTTCTCCCAGCCACTTCCTTTTCAACCCTGTCAGGCTGCTTCTCTTCTGTGTGTTTTCCTTTGTCCTATACTAATCAGAGACGTAATTAGCTGGCAAAGAAAAGAAGAAAGAAGCTGGGGCATCTGGCCTATGTTCCACACAGAGGGTGTGGAGTGACCTTTGCAATCCTGCCCCAGTTTTTGGTTTCACACAGTTTTGGGTGTGAATTGTGGCTCTGGCTTTTACTAACTCTCCAAATCTTGGATGAGTTATTTAACTTCTTTGAGTAATTGATTTACCAAATAAAATAATAAATGATAGTTCACATGATTTTTTGAGTCTACATATGAGATATCAACAAAAACTGTCTAGTATGATGTCTAGCACATACAGGCATAAATGTTTATTCTTTTCCTCTATTCTTCATGCAAAATGCTTTATACTTTCTCTCCCAGCAGCCCCCACCCCTTCTCTTTTTATTTCTAGTTTTCTTTATTCATGTTCCTTCAGTATACAATCATTCCACCTTCTCTTCTCCTAAAACTTACTCTCCTTTTTTTAAATTTCTTTACCTTCTGTCAATTTATTATTTAATATTTTTTTCTTTCTGTTATTTACCATGAATTCTTCCACCATCTTCCTTTCACCTTCGTGGGTGGTAATAGGAATAGAGAAGAGGAGAGTTTGCTAAAATTAAAATGGGGATCTAAGAGGCATGGAGAAAAATAAATTAATATTCAAGGACTCTAAAGATAAAACTCTAATATATTTTCCCTAAAGGAATTCAAAATAGTATGTGATTGATATAAATCTACACAAACTGTTCCTTTCTATATCTATGCTACAAGCATAATCTAAAATATGGAATCCAGTCACATAAAAACAATACGAAAAAGTTACAACTCAAATTAGTTGAGGATTGGATTCCAGCAGCCATATGATTATATTCTTAAAATGGCATAGAAATGACAATAACAGTAAAAAAAATGACAGCAGCCTTTTGATATATAGTGTTTCAACAAAATTAAAAATAATAATAATAGGCTTCTTGTTTCAAGCAACAAAACAAGCTGAACTAACACAAATAGCTCTTTTTGTGAAAACTTATAGAAATATTGGATGTAATATAACAAAAAAAGTGTAATAAATACATAGTTGAATTTAAAAGACATAAAAATAAAATTCCCTGCTTCCGAAATAAAAAGGAAATTTGTAATCAGAGTGATAAACACATGAACCGACAAAACAGTAACTGTGGAAGATATGGGCTCAGGTAAACAACAAGGAAATTCGTTCCTACTCACTACAAAAGAAGAAAAAATTCTCAACACATATTAAACTCCCAAAGATGCACCTAATGAAAGTGTAGAGTTATTCAAAAATGTCAAATAAAGAATCTAATGTACAAACAAAGGAAATGTACCAGGCCAGAGCAAACACAGTCTAAATATAGGACCATTTGTATAGCCTGGAAGTCCCTGGGCGGTCAAACGGTTTACGCTCAGGCTACTAATTAAAAGGTTGGTGGTCCAAAAACATCCAGAGATGTCTTGGAAGAAAGTTCTGATGATCTGCTTCCGTAAAGATCACAGCCAAGAGGACGCTATGGAGCTCACTCTGTAACACATGGGGTCACCATGAAACAGCAACAACTCAATAACAATGTTTTTTTTTAATTTGTTTGGTTGTTTTTTGTTTTTGTTTTTGTTTTGAGAGATAGAAGCAAACGGGTCACATACAATGGATCTCCAAGAAGATGAAGTGCCAATTTTTCCTCTGAAACACTGGAGGCCAGAAGGCAATGAAATTGTATATTTAAAGTGCTAGAAAAAAACAACAACTGTCAGCCAAGAATACTATACACAACAAAACTATCCTTCAAGAATGAGAGTGGAACTAAAACATTTTCAAAAGAACAGAAGCTGAGAGAGTTCATATTTATAAGACTGACCCTACAAAAAAGACTAATGTGGAAGGTCTGTAGTTGGAAGGGAAAAGACACTAGAAAGTAATTCAAAGCAATACATAAAAAGAAGGATCCTTAATAAAGAGAAATGCATAGGAAAGTAAAAGGGCTAGTAATAAGATATTTATGAGTGATAATTCTAAATGTTTTGTCCTTCATGTTTTTTAATAACAAATATATAAAAGGCAAAGATAAAATTATATTACAGGGCACATGAAATATAAAGATGTAATTAGTGAGAACAACAACAAAAAGGGGGGGGAATGGTATATATACAAAATTTCTTGTATGTTACCAAAGTTAAATTGATACCAACTTAAATTCAAGGTAATCATTCAGAAAGTACATAAAAAACATACATAAATGGAAAGGAGAAGGGAACCAAAAAGGCTCACTACAATAAACCAAAAAAACACAAATACAAGCAGAAATAAAGGACAAAAACAAAGAATGTTTAAGACGCACAAAAAACAAATAACAAAATGGCAGTAGTAAGTCACTTCTCAGTAATTATGGTGAATGGAAATGGACTAAATGCTCCAATTAAAAGGCAAAGAGTGGCAGAACAGATTAAAAAAAAAATACTCCAAATATATGCTTTTTACCAGAGCCATATCCCAAACCCCAAGGACACATATAGGTTGAAGATGAAAGGAAGGAAAAAAAATATCCCATTAAATAATAACCAGAAGAGATCTGCGGTGGCAATATTAATATCAGACAAAATAGACTTTAAGAAAAAATCTGTCAGAAGAGATGAAGATGGACCTTATATAGTGATTAAAGGGTTAATTAATCAAGAAGACTTAACAATCATAAATACATATGTACCCAATATCAGGGCACCTAAATATATAAAGCTAACATTGATAAAATTGAAGGGAGGAATAGATAGTACTATAATAATAATAGTTGGAGACTTCAATACACCACTTTCAATACTGGACATAACATCTAAAAAGAAGATCAATAAGGAAACAGAGGAACTGAATGACACTGTAAACCAACTAGACGTAATAGGCATATACAGAACACTCCACTGAAAAACATCACACTGTGCATTCTACTAGAGTGCACATGGATCATTCTCCAGGATAGACCACGTTTTAGATCACAAAGCAAGACTTGATAAATTTAAAAAGACTGAAATTATACAAAATATTTTCTCTGATCAAGATGGAGTGGAGTTAGAAATCAATAACAGAAAAATAAACCTGGAAAATGTACAAACATCTGGAAATTAAACAACACACTATTAAGTTACCAATGGATCAAGAAACAAATCAAAAGAGAAATCACAAATTTCTTAGAGTCAAATGAAAATGAAAGCACAACATAACAAAACTTATTGAACGCAGGAAAGGCACTATTCACAGGGAAACTTATACCAATAAACTTCTACATAAAGAAAGAAGAAAGATCTGAAATTAGCAGTGTAACTCAACAACTCCAGAAACTAGAAAGAGAAGAAAAAACTAAGCCTCAACCTACCAAAAGAAAGGAAATAACAAAGATCAGAGCAGAAATAAATAAAATTAAAAACAGAAATACAATACAGAGAATCAATAAAACCAGAAGATGGTTCTTCAAAAGATCAATAAAATTGACAAACCTTTAGCTAGACTGACAAAGAAAAGAAAAGATACAAATAACCAAAATAAAAAATAAAGGAAGGGACGTTATAACTGACCCAACAGAAATAAAGAGAATTATGACAAAATATTATGAAAAACTATATGGTAACAAACTGGATAACCTCGATGAAATGGACAAATTCTTAGAAGCATACGACTTACCCAACCTGCCTCAAGAGGAAATAGAAAAAGTCTCAACAGACCCATAACAAGTGAAGAAATTGAATCAGTAATCAAAAACTCCCCAACAAAAAAAGTCCTGGACCAGAGGGTTTCAATGGAGAATTCTACCAAATGTTTAGAGAATTGACACCAATACTTTTTAAACTCTTCCAAAGACAAAGAAGGAAGGAATATTCCCTAATTCATTCTATGAAGCAAACATAACCCTGATACTAAAACCAGATAAAGACACCACAAGAAAAGAAAATTAGAGGCCAATATCTCTTAAGAACATAGATGTAAAAATCCTCAACAAAATACTAGCAAATAGAATCCAACAGCATATTAAAAGAGTAATACACCATGCCCAAGTGGGATTTATTACGGGAATGCAGGGATGGTTCAACATTAGAAAATCAATCAACGTAATACACTACATCAATAAAACAAAGGAAAAGAGCCATATGAGCATCTGTATGGATGCTGAAAAAGCATTTGATAAAATCCAATAAAACCAAAATTCTAAAGAAGATTGGATTAGAAGGAAAATTCCTCAATACGATTCAGGGCATATATGAAAATCTAACAGCCAACATCATACTTAATGGGGAAAGACTGAGAGCTTTCCCGCTGAAATCAGGAACAAGACAAGGGTGCACATTCTCACCACTTCTATTCAATGTTACATTAGAAGTCCTAGCCAGAGCAATAAGACAAGAAAAAGAAATAAAAGGTATATAGATGGGGAAAAAAGAATTTAAAGTATTTCTATTTGTGGATGATATGACCTTGTATATAGAAAATCCCAGAGTCCACAAGAAAACTTTTAGAGCTAATAGAGGAATTTAGCAAAGTTACAGGGTACAAGGTCAATAAACAAAAATCAGTTATACACCAGCAATGAGAAATCTGGAAGAGAAATTAGGAAAACGGTTCCACTTACAATAGTATCTAAGAGAATAAAATACCTAGGAATAAACCTAACCAGGCACATGAAGGACTTATAGAATGAAAACTATGGAACACTGCTGAAAGAGATTAAAGAAGGCTTAAATAAATAGAAACATGTCCCACGTTCATGAACTGGAAGACTTAATAGTTAAGATGTCAATACTACCCAAAGGAATCTATAGATTCAATGTAATCCTGATCAAAACTCCAACAGCCTTTGTCATGGATTGAATTATGTCCCTCCAAAAATGTGTCTATCAATTGGGCTGGGCCATGATTCCTGGTATTGTGTGATTTTCCTGTATGTTGTAAATCCTGCCTCTATGATGATAATGAGGGAGGATGGGTGGCATTTAGTGAGGCAGGACTCAACCTAGAGGATGGGATTGTGTCTTGAGGCAATATCTTGAGATATGAAAGACAGAAGCAAGCAGAGAGACAGGAGACCTCATACCACCAAGAAAGCAGCACCAGGAGCAAAGCATGTCCTTTAGACCTGGGGTCCCTGCACTGAGGACCTCCTAAACCAGGGGAAGATTGTTGAGAAGGCTGACAGAGAGAGAAAGCCTTCCCCTGGAGCTGACAACCTGAATTTGGACTTTTAGCCTACTTTACACTGTGAGAAAATAAACTTCTCTTTGTTAAAGCCATCCACTTGTGATATTTCTGTTATAGCATCACTAGATGACTAAGACAGCCTTCTTTACAGAAATATAAAAACCAATTCTCAACTTTATATGGAATGGCAAGAGGCCCGGAATAGCTAAAGCAATGTTAAAAGAGAATAAAATAGGAGGGCACAGATTTCCTGATTTTAAAATGTACTAAACAGCTGCAATAATCAGAACAGCCTGTAATGGCATGACAATAGATACATAGATCAATGGAATAGAATTGAGAGTCCAGAAATAAACCCACACACCTATGGTCAAGTGATCTTTGACAAGGGTGCTAAGTCCATTCGATGAGGAAAGAAGAGTCTCTTCAATAAATGGTTCTGGGAAAACTGGATTTCCACATGTAGAAAAATGAAACAGGATGCATACCTCACACAATAAACAAAAACAAATTCAAAATGGTTAAGGACCTAAATGTGCAAATTAAAACCATAAAATTCTTAGAACAAGTGGGACAATGCTGCCAGGTCTAGCTTTCAATAGCAGATTATCTAATATTATAACAAAAGCACAAACAGCAAAAGACAAAATAAATAAATGGACCTCATAAAAATTTTAAAAATTTTGCTTATCAAAAGACTTTATCAAAAAAGTGAAAAGGTAAGCTATGGACTGGGAGAATATCTTCAGAAACCATATATCTGACAGGAATCTAATAACCAAAATATGTATAAAATTTCAACAACTTAACAATAGAAAGACAAATAACCCAATTATAAAATGAGTAAATGACTTGAATAGACATTTTATCAAAAAGAACATCCAAATGGCCACCAAACACGTGAAAAAATGCTCAGTCTGTTTAGCCATCAGAGAGAGGCAAATCAAAACCACAATGAGATACTATTTTACTCCCACTAGGATGGCTAAGATAAAAAAAAGAAAACAACAAATGTTGGCAAGGATGTGGGGAAATTGGAACCGTTTTCCATTGCTGGTGGGCATGCAAAATGGGACAGCTGTTGTGGAAAACAGTGCGGCAGTTCCTACAAAACTAAAAATAGAACTACCATGTTGTTGTTGTTGTTAGGTGCCGTCCAGTTGGTTCCGACTCATAGCGACCCTATGCACAACAGAATGAAACACTGCCCGGTCTTGAGCCACCCTTACAATCGTTATGCTTGAGCTCATTGTTGCAGTCACTGTGCCAATCCACCTCGTTGAGGGTCTTCCTCTTTTCGACTGACCCTGTACTCTGCCAAGCATGATGTCCTTCTCCAGGGACTGATCCCTCCTGACAACATGTCCAAAGTATGTAAGACGCAGTCTCACCATCCTTGCTTCTAAGGAGCATTCTGGTTGTACTTCTAAGACAGATTTGTTTGTTCTTTTGGCAGTCCATGGTATATTCAATATTCTTCACCAACACCGCAATTCAAAGGAGTCAATTCTTCTTCAGTCTTCCTTATTCATTATCCAGCTTTCACATGCATATGATGGAATTGAAAATACCATGGCTTGGGTCAGGCACACCTTAGTCTTCAAGGTGACATCTTTGCTCTTCAACACTTTAAAGAGGTCCTTTGCAGCAGATTTACCCAATGCAACGCGTCTTTTGATTTCTTGACTGCTGCTTCCATGGCTGTTGATTGTGGATCCAAGGAAAATGAAATCCTTGACAACTTCAATCTTTTCTCCATTTACCATGATATTGCTCATTGGTCCAATTGTGAGGATTTTTGTTTTCTCTATGTTGAGATGCAATCCATACTGAAGGCTGTGGTCTTTGATCTTCATTAGTAAGTGCTTCAAGTCCTCTTCACTTTCAGCAAGCAAGGTTGTGTCATCTGCATAACACAGGTTGTTAATCAGTCTTCCTCCAATCCTGATGCCCCGTTCTTCTTCATTTAGTCCAGCTTCTCGTATTATTTGCTCAGTGTACAGATGGAATAGGTATGGTGAAAGAATACAACCCTGACGCACACCTTTCCTGACTTGAAACCAATCAGTATCCCTGTGTTCTGTCCGAACAACTGCCTCTTGATTTATGTAAAGGTTCCTCATGAGCACAATTAAGTGTTCTAGAATTCCCATTCTTCGCAATGTTATCCATAGTTTGTAATGATCCACATAGTCGAATGCCTTTGCATAGTCAATAAAACACAGGTAAACATCCTTCTGGTATTCTCTGCTTTCAGCCAGGATCCATCTGACATCAGCAATGATATCCCTGGTTCCATATTCTCTTCTGAAACCAGCCATTTAGACATGTTTTTAGCAATCATTTTACATCCCAGAAAAATTCTATTCTCAAACGTGTATTTTCTCTGATTAGTGCACAGCCCTTTCCTCTTCACTCCACATTTCACCCATCTTTTTACAGAGCCTTGAGTGCTTCCAGAAACCCTGGTGGCGTAGTGGTTAAGTGCTACGGCTGCTAACCAAAGGGTCAGCAATTCAAATCCACCAGGCACTCCTTGGAAACTCTATGGGGCAGTTCTACTCTGTCCTATAGGGTCGCTATGAGTCAGAATCGACTCGATGGCACTGGATATATGGGATCAAATTGACAACAGCAATTGAAAAGTTTAGATAGAAACATTAGGGGAAATTGAGTTTATGTTGATGAGGGAGGAACAACTCAGAAACGGAAGGTGAGAATGATTACACAACTCAAAGAACGAACTGATGTCACTAAATGGTACATGTAGAAACTGTTGAATTGGTGTACGTTTTTCTGTGTGTATATTCTCAACAACAAAATAAATAAAATTTAGGAAAAAACTTACAAGCAACCATTGAAGAATAGATGTAGAATACATAATTCTTATTCAATAAAAACAAAGAAGAAGCAATTAATCTAAAGAGGAACAGGAAAAAATAACAAAATAAAACATGAGAAATAGCAATTATAAACCCACTTTAAAATGTTAGAAGTAAGTTCAAATATTATATTAATCACAACAAAGGTACACTGAATTATAACTAATACTTCAAAAAAAAAAAAAAACTTGTCATTGAGTTGATTCTGACTCATGGTGACCCTTTGCATATTAATTATAGTAAAACTGTGTTCCGTAGAGTTTTTAATGCCTGATTTTTAGAAGTAGATCGCCACACTTTTCTTGCAAGGCATCTGTGGGTGGACTCAAATCCTAAATTCATGTTTCTATAACTAGTTGTAAGGAAGGCTTTGTAAGAATAGTTTTGGAGATTCCACTTAGAGAAGGTAGGATGTTCAATCCGGAGAACAACTAAAATGAAGAGAGCGGGTTCCTTCAGTACGGCCACAATTCCAGATATCCACTTTAGACAAATTACGCAGTGGCAAGAGGCAAAGAAAAAGTGACAGTGTGGTACAAAGGACAGACCATTGGACAAATTAGGAAATTTGCATTTTTGTTCTAGATCTACCACTAACTAATTCTGTGATCTTGGGTAATCAATTTTTCCTCTCTAGTCCTCTATTTCTTCAAGAGTAAAGTGATCGCTAAGGTTTCTGCCAACAAAAACACACTGATTCCTTGAGGTAGTGGCAGAGAAGTGAGGAAGGGGAAGAGATACACTAGGACCATTCCTTCTCATAAATCCCCTGCACTTAGACAGCTGAACTTCACTAATTATCGTTTAGCCATTATTATGGGTTTAATCGTGTCTCTCCAAAATAAGTGTTGAAATCCTTACCCCTGTACCTGTAAATATGACCCTGTTTGGAAATAGGGGTTTCTTTTTTCTGTATGTTAACGAGGTCATACCAGAGTAGGGTGGATCCTAAACCTAATCACTTCTGAGTTATAAAAAGAGGTACAAGCTATAGTGGTCAAAGAAATCTGTAAATATGTGGGAAAATCTAAGTAAATGTTGAGGTAAAAAAAATAATGACTTAACTTAGACACAGAGACACACACAGGGGGAAGATAGATACCAAGGAACACCAAAGAATGTCAAAGAATTCACCAGCAACCAATAATGAAGGACCTTGCCCTAGAGTCACACCCTGAATTTGAACTAAGGCTCAGCTGCTAACCAAAAGGCCGACTGTTTGAACCTACCAGCCACTCTGCAAGAGAAAGATGTGTCAGTCTGCTTCCGTAAAGTTACAGCCTTGGAAATCCTATGGGGCAGTTCTACTTGGTCCTACAGGGCCACTGTGAGTCAGAATTGACCCCATGGCAACGGATTTGGTTTTAAACTATGAGAAAATAAATTTCTGTTCCTTAAAGCCACTTACTTGTGGTATTTCTGTCACAGCAGCACTAGGTAACCAAGACAGCCATTTATCATAAAAAGCTTTGTTTTCAAAGGAGTCGGTAGCAGGCACCATTAACTGACTTTCCAATATGCATTCTTTACTTTCTTCCTCACAGAAAGAATACTAATTTTGATTGGGATTTGGCAACATGCCAGTCTAAATACTTTCCTGATTCCCTTGATGCTAGGAATGGCCATGTGACACAGATATACACAGAGTGAGATAAATTTGGAACTCTAATACAGATTTCTGGGAAAGCTTTTGCACTCTAGATATCTTGAAGTATAACAACCTTCTTGCAATCCTGAAGCAACATGACTGAGGAAAGAACCAAGAGGCTGTAGCAGCATTTGCCCCAGCATTGTTGAACTATTGACTCAAGGCGAGTAGCTTACCTACCTCTAGATACTTAGTTATGAAGGGTAATACAATCTCTGCTTGCTTAAGCTATTGTTTTCAGCTTTTCTGTAACTTGCAGTTAGACACATTTCTAGCTGATAAAGATTTATCTCTAAGGTTTAATTGTGTGTGTGCAGAGACTATATTTAGCATTGCCGTTGTTGTTGTTAGGTGCCGTCAAGTAGGTTCTGACTCATGGTGACCCTATAGGATGGAGTAGAACTGCCCCATAGGGTTTCCAATGAGCAGCTGGTGGATTTGAACTGATGACCTTTTGGTTAGCAGCCAAACTCTTAACCACTACGCCACCAGGGCTCCTATTTAGCATTCGTGATGAGTAAGAAGACTAGACAAATAGAAATATGGGTTTAAAAAAGTAAAGTCAAATTTTGAATCCCATCTGAATCTTGTGTAGTGTAAGACATTTTAACTTTGTGGCTGGACTAAATCTTTAATACCTGAATACTCTTCAAGGTTACCTGATAAGTTTGAAACAGATGTTACAGTGTGGTAAAACATCTGGTGCTTCCACCTTTCAACATCAGAGAATCACTTTAGGAAATGAGCAGGGCAAAGAGAAAGCGTGGGATATGTGATCTCTTTGATTTTTCACACTTCGACTGCTTTCTGCTAGAGAGCCAATAGCACCACTAGAATTAAGGTGTTAAAATACTAAAAGTCACTGAGGCATAATCTGATGATTAATAGATTCAATATTTTGTTTCTTATACTGTAAGTTGTAATAGGTTTGCACAACATTCACAATCAATAAACATACATTGGCTTTTGATATTTTAATTGGAATGCTTTAAATATACAAGTTCAACTAATACTCTCACCCAGGCTAAGGGCATTTTCAAATACCTGCATGTTTCTGATTGTTCTTCGACTAGTCCATACTTACAAAAAGATATGTTTGGGGTGATACTTTAAGAGTTACTTTAAAACTTTTACCCTGGGTCAAGAAGAATCACTTGCAAACATTCTGCCTATACGTTTTAAAACTTGGTTTGCTGGGCTAAAACAGAGACAGAGAAAAGTCGACAATGTTTTGAGCCTGGAGAGAATAAATGCCATAGATAGCAAAATAACACAGAGATGCTATTTAAAGAATGGACTTCTTTTTAGGCAGTGTTTGAATTGGGGCAGTGGTTGCGTTTCATCACCCAGAGACTCCAGAGAGAATATTCGGGCTGAAATGCAAAAGATGAGGAAACACAAATCAGAGGCAGCTGCCCAAGCCAAGGCCATACATAACACGCACTGTGATGGTAAAGTAAAGGGAGTTCAGGCCATTCAAGCAAGGAAGGAGGAACTTCGTATGGGGCACCCATAGTCAAGAAAAGAGCCCATTACTTTCTTTCTGAGTAACCACTGGCAAGTTACTTGATCTCCTTAAATCTTAGGTTCCTACTTGGCAGGATTTTGTGGTAATTCAATGAGATCAGGTACATACAAGGGCCTGACATTTAGTAAATGCTGAATAAAACTAAGTTTCCCATCCCCATCTCCAACTGAATTTATACTAACTGAATTTTTTTTTCCTCCTCTCACTAGAAGTGCCATCTTCAGATATAATGGAACTTTTCTTATGATTGACAGTCTGATACTCTATGTGCCAATTCAAAGCCATCTCATGTTTATTTATTTAAGGTATTCTAGTCTTCACACTCATTTGTCAGATCTACTAGTTAGTTTCCATTCTCACAGTCTCTCATTTTATTGAACACAATGGCTTTTCTTACCAGAGGTCACTCTTTTTATGAGCCCAATACCCTGGCCATGCCAACTGGATTTGAGATCTGTGCTCAATCCAAACGCAGCTAACTTGCATGAGGGCTGGATGTCCAAGGTGGCCTGAAAACAGAGCTCCTCCCCATGGGCATGGCTGTACTGAATTGTGCTGGTTCATCTCCAAGCCTATCTCAGACTCACATGAATATAAGACATTTATGGAATGCCTGCTCCATGTAAGCAAGATACTCTACTAGGCCCAGATTCCTTAGCTGCAACTTGTCATAAGATGATTCCCCATAAAGATGTATTCCATATTTTTGTACAGATAGGTGATCTATGATTATTATGGTGGATGCTAGCAACATTCTTGGCACTAAACGAACACAGAAAGGCTCATTTATTTTCTGTTTTGGGTCACTTACTTTCTCTATGGAAGGAAAGAAACATGACAGCTCTCTGTTAGCAATACCAAATTCGAAAGTCCATTTTCTTTTTTAAATCAAAGTATTGCATCTCTTCTAACCACCAAAACCAAACAAACCCATTGCCATCAAGTCAATTCCAACTCATAGCAACCCTACAGAACAGAGTAGAATTGTCCCATAGGGTTCCCAAGGAGTGGCTGGTGGATTTGAACTGCTGACGTTTTGGTTAGCAGCTGAGCTCTTAATCACTACACCACCAGGGCTCCCTTCTAACCACACTCACCCTTTAAACCTGCTATTCACCTCTCTCTCCATGTTTTGGGAGATCGTACTCCTGCAGGAGTCAAAAGGTTAAAGGAAACCAGAACCCCATAACCAGTTTCCATGCTTTCAGTTGCTACATGCTTTCTTCTGTGCCCTCCTTTACCACAAAACCCTACTAACAAAAGAAGACATCTTCCCACGAATGTATTACCAGTACTAACAACCTTGCTGTTGACAATATTGGTTGTACTTCACTTCACTCCCCTCCTGTGGTCCAAAACCAGATCCAACACCCCTGGGCCCACACTGAGGTTGTACAGCAGCTGAAGGGCCAACTGCCAACAGATCTGGAATACCGTCTTGCCAGCAGCGGCACCTGACTTCCTGGCTACCTCCCTTCCTGGTCTCATTGGTTGATGTGGCAGCTGTGATCCTGACAACGAGCTTGGTGTTAGGTCAAGTTTTCTGTTTGGCTGACTTGCTCTCTTAGATGCCATTTTCCTTGACTCACCCTTGATTACACAGAATGTTCTCTATTACATTTTAAAACAATATGATATCCATAAGCAAAGCTTTGGATTAACATTTTTTAAAGTATTGCCCATTACTAAATTTTTTTTTCAATGCCAAAATGTAAGAAATAGGGCTAGAGCCAGGCCAAACCCAGTGTTTAGCTCAGCAGTGAATCAAATATCTTTTGTAGCTTCAGAATAAAACTCACAGAATTTTCCCTCTCTAGATTTTAGGAACCCAGGGTACATTCTCTGCCCAGGTCTGCAGTTTATAAGTGTAAAAATGGTATTTTTACATATTGGGAAGGTTGTGAAAATCACCCTCCCCTAAAAAAACTAGAATAAGTGTTTTGGTATAAAAAAAAAAAAGAAAAAAACTTCATTTTTTTTTTTTTGGTATAGGGAATGTAAAATAAAAATAACCATTACTCTACTGATAAAATAGGCTTTTATTCAATAGTTAAAAGACAAGGTACTTGCAAAATTCACTTACATAAAGAAAGAACACTGTGTTGAAGCTTTCTTTATCAGAGATTACCATCATCCCCAAAATCAGACTGTGATAATTAATGTCTACCAAAAAAAAAAAAAACAAAACAAACCCAGTGCCGTCGAGTCGATTCCGACTCATAGCGACCCTATAGGACAGAGTAGAACTGCCCCATAGAGTTTCCAAGGAGCGCCTGGCGGATTCAAACTGCCGACCCTTTGGTTAGTAGCTATAGCACTTAACCAGTACGCCACCAGGGTTTCCAAAAATTAATGTCTACAGCTTAGAAATTCTACTTGATATAATTTGCTACTTTGTTTTAAAAAAAGCCAAATGGTCTGCCAGCACTTCAGATGCTGAAAATAGTGCTATATATATACATACATATATAAAATAATTCACTACTTTTATTGATGTTGATAATTTAAAGAACTACTCTTATTTTTTTATTATACATATTTGTAAAATATCTAAATATTACGAAAATATGTGCAATAGAAAGTGAAATCTCATTCTCAGAACCTTTGACATAAACGGCCTAGTGAATATTCCTTCCGAATTTTCTGTCTACATATTCTAACATATATATGCATAATTTTTACCAATATAAAAACATACTATACTTCTCCAGAGAAATAATTCGTAACATCTGCACTCTTCATTTAATTATTTATTTTTAAATACACAAAATAATATTCCATTAGACAGCTACTTGTAAATACCTATAAATCTAATGTGTAAAGAATGTTTATGAAAATGAAAAAAATCAAGATAGGGAGCCCTTATTTCATATTTCATGTCGTACAGGTATGGTATTGGTGAAGAATATCAAATATACCATGAGCTGCCAGAGAATGAACAAATCAGTTTTAGAAGAATTGCAACTGGAATGCTCCTTAGAAGTGAGCACAGCAAGCCTTCAGCTCTCTTACCTTGGAAACGTCATCAAGAAAGACCAATTGCTAGAAAAGGGCATCATGTTTGGTAAAGTAGATGGTCTCAAAAAATGAGGGAAACCCTCGATGAGAGGGATCAACATGACAGCCACAACAATGGACTCAAACATACCAATGATTATGAACATGCTACAGGCCAGGTGAACGTTCTGCTGTTATACATAGGTCACCACGAGCCAGAGCCAACACAAGGACAACTTACAACAAAAGGCATGGCAACCTTATTCCTGAATCCCAAACTGAAAACTTTTTCTGACAACTCTACAAAATATTCGGAATTGAAATTGTTCAACATTACTTTTCTAGAATTACACCAGAGCCCAAAGAATGAAACCATCTGATCCGAAGCACCTCTAATGTCTAGCAATAGATAGTCCATGTGTGGTGTGAGAGGCTATGCCCAGTGAGTGTCACGGATTGAATTGTGCCCCCCAAAAAACGTGTCAACTTGGTTAGACCATGATTCCCAGTATTGTGTGGTTGTCCTCCATTTTGTGATTGTAATTTTATGTTAAAGAGGATTAGGGTGGAATTGTAACACCCTTACCCAGGTCACATCCCTGATCCAATGTAAAGGGAGTTCCCCTGCTGTATGGCCTGTATCATCTATTATCTCTCAAGAGATGAAAAGGAAAGGGAAATGAGCAGAGAGGGGGACCTCATACAAAAAAAAAAGCAGTACCAGGAGCAGAGTGCATCCTTTGGTTTTGGGGTCCCTGCACGGAGAAGCTCCTAGTCCAGGGGAAGATTGATAAGAAGGCAGACAGAGAGAGAAAAACTTCCCCTGGAGCTGACACCCTGAATTTGGACTTTTAGCCTACTTTACTGTGAAGAAATAAACTTCTCTTTGTTAAAGCCATCCACTTGTGGTATTTTTGTTATAGCAGCATTAGATGACTAAGACACTGAGCAACCAATGGCAAATGGCTTACAGCTTCTGGAAGTACTTAAATATTTCTTTCTACTTCTCTAGTATAAAGGTGATGTGAGGTTTTGACAAGGATAATAACAATGCAATGACAGGAACATAGGAGTAAGTCTATATCAGCACAGAGTCCAAAATTTTTTAACATGTAATAAAGAGGAAGATTTAAATATAGCACAACGGGAAGTGCTGAGGTTTTCCATCATGATAATAGGAAAGTAAAGACAAATATTTAAACATGAGACATGGTCCATAGATAAATACACATATTTTTCACAAATAGCAGCAAATACTGCAGCCTTTTACTATCAGGAGTCAAATATAGGTGAACTCTTCTGCAGTTAAATATGTTCGTTGTATTTGTTGTCACCTGCCTGTCTTTTTTTTTTTGGTCAAAGTTTCTTCTGCTACAAATTACCTACTCCTTTGTTCCTATTGTTTCCTGTTGTTTTGTGTTTGGTTTTTATTGACCTTTGTTTTTATTTGCTTTCTGTGTTTGAAGTTGTTTATATGCTTCAATATCTGTGGACGATGGAGTTTTGAAATGAAATAAAAATATTTAAATAATATAATTGAGAATTTTATCAGAATTCTTTTTTACCTTTTCTCCTAATAGGTTAATATGTGGCATTAATATTTTTCAATTTCAAATGCAAAATTTTATTAAAAATGGGTATCTGAGGCCAAATAAGAATGAATGTTAACATGCATCATTTAAAAAGTTACCCCCAAACAGTATTTGTTTCATGTAGTTTCATATTTAACATTTTTAAACATAATCAATTCTCTACTTTTTTCTCTACCTGATCTTTTAAACTGCAATTGGCTCGATAACATAAACTAATTCTTTGGAAATAATGTTGAGTTAGTATAATCGGCATTACAGAGTTCTAAAGTGCTTTATAGAATATTCTGTCTCTAGACACTAAATTGAAATTTTAAAGAAAATGATGGAAATAGCTGTAAGGGAGAAAAGTAGCCTTTTAAATTTAATTTGTTATGCACCGCAGTAGGGTAATGGATGCAATGAAAGTTCTTTTATTGCACTTCCATGTCCAAAAGGTATTTAGGTAGCAGAGGATGTTAAGCAGACCCCCAGTAATCCCCCTTTAACCAAAGATAGCAGGAAACAAGGTATACGGGTCTGTGTCCTCCTGATTTTTATTTCCTCAGGAGTACAACTTATGCAAAGGACACCTTAGGCTGCTTGGCAGGTCACAAATGGTGTGCTTGACCCCCTCTCTGCCTACATGAATAAAAAAAAACAATCTAAAGGATGCTGAAACCATAAAAAAAAGAAACCATACAGGGAGTTAAATCCTTCAGGTGGGTCTTTTCAAATTCCAATAGTGAAGAGTTACTGGAGAAATGGTAAGGATTTCACTAGGGCCCAGCAGGTTTGAGATCAAAAGCGTTGGTTAAATAAAAGCCTGTTGGAAAATCTTAAAGCCTTTTTGTAATGTAACTTTAAAAAGTTATTACAAAGAACCCTTAGACTGAAGCCAGTAACAGCATGAACAAAGAGTATATCATAACTGATTCCATTAAGAGAAAGCGGACACACAAATTCACTTAATTTAAAGACCAATCCAGTTATATTACTGTGCAAGAGAATAGAACTTACACGATACCATCCAGTCCATTTAGGAGATACACTCATTTCTTGTTATCTATGCCAGGCTTCATTCGTTGTCATTCAGATATGCTTTTTAAACAACATATATATTAATTTTCTAAAAAGAGAAAGAGTGATGTGCATTTAAACTCACTGTTAAAGAAGATACTTTTAAAACAAATTAAAATGAAACTTGATGGGGACCCATCAGTCAGTTGGTTATCTCTTTTTCATGGTGTCAAACTGCTAATTGCCCATCGTCCTTAAAATAATAAACCTTCAACTGGTATTGATTGGTAGTCATTAATGAGTACATTAATTATAATGTAATTTTTATAATTAATACCAATCTATTTCTTGGTCAAGCCACACAATTTTATTAAGTGAACTCAACCACTCTTAGTTTAGTAGAAATATTTTGCTCAGTCAACAACCACCCGAAAAACCCTTTATTTGGTTCCAGTGCCTGGATTCTGCTCATTGTTTTGAATCTTTAAAGACACTTTCATGTACTCAATACCCCTTACATTTTCACATTAGGCATGTGAGATGGGTAAGCTAGGTATCATTTTCTTTAAAAAAAAAAAAAAATAGGGATGCTTAAGCTGCCTTAAGCATGTTGTTAGCTGCCATCAGTTCGCCCCCAACTCATGCTGACCTCTAGAACAACGGAACGAACCACTACCCATCCTCTGCCATCCCCGTGATCAGACGCAATTGAACTCTTGTGATCTGTAGGGCTTTCACTGGCTGATTTTTAGAAGTAGATCTCCAGGTCTTTCTAGTCCATCATACCAACACATGAGCCTCCACTGACAGACAGGTGTTGGCTGTGCTTGAGGTGTATTGGACGTGAATAGAACCTGGGTCTCCTGCATGGAAAGTGAGAATTCTACCACTGAACTCCCACTGCCCTGAAGTACATGTGGCAGGACACGTAACATGCTTTGGGACTGCACAGCCACCCAGAAAGAGCTCAGACTAGAACACACAACTCCTGGTTTTGAGCTTAGTGATTTTTTCAACTGAACAATGGCTCACCAGTACCACATTTCTCCAAACTGTATGAAAACCACTACTCTAGCAAAGAATACCTTGAATGTAAAGGTATTTAGGGAACACTTGATATACCATCAGCAGGATTCTAGGTCCTATAGAGAAAATATTTTAAACCAGTCTCAAGGCACTTAAAATTTTGTTGGGATGAAATACGTGCGAAGATGACACACAAATTCATGTATTGTTTCATACTTTTAAATTGATCACTCTCTCTGCTGTGGTCCCACCTTATATCTACTCTAGCAGAAAATCTACACCTTTTATTTTACATGTAATGTACAGATATTTTTTCTTTAGCGTCAGAGACTATCTTTTTTATCATTGTTTTTCTTCAGTGACTACCACTGTGCTGGACACACAATAAGTGCTTAATAAATGTTAACTGAACTAATGAGTAAAAATTTGATGGAACAATTGGAGGGCAAAATGAAACAGGTGATATTCTTTTTTCTGTAGGAAAAGAGGATAGGCAAAAATTAATATCTAGGTATTTTCCAAAATGAAGGAAGCTGTCTTCTCTGACTAATAAATGATACATGCTCACTGCAAAATATTCAAATAATATCTCACAATAAATTCTCTATTAGAAATACCCATGTTTTTTAATGACTTGAAGTATGTATATGTTTTTGGTCATGTATTCATACACATACAGGGCTGACACTTCTTTAAACAAAACTGGAGCCATAGTATATATATTCTGTTCAATGACTAACTTTAAAATTTAATGATCTATTTGTGATACCTCTCCATGGTACAAATGTTACCCTTTGATTGGCTACGGCAGCCTCTGTTTTGTATATCGCATAATGTATTTAACTATATTGATAGCTATTTGGGTTATATTAAATATTTTATTCTTATAAACAGTGCTTCAATAAACATCTTTTAACATCTTCGCACGTTCAGATTTATTTTCTTGGCATAAATTCCTAGACATGAAATGGACTTAAAACCTTGAAGTATTTTGTTAAATTGAGCTCCAAAAAGGTATCAATTTATACTCCCACCAACTGTGTATAAGTCATTTTCTTATAAGCTAGTGTGGATATAATTCATTTTAAAGATCTTTGTTAATCTAACAGGGGAAAAAAGTCTCCTTGTTGTTTTAAATCCTAGATTACTTAGGGACTTTGTAAATAAATCAATTCTTGATAAATCACACATGGCTTATCCATGGAATATGTTCAGCACCAAATTGATTTGTCTTTTTGCACCAGCAGTAGATATGAATCGAGGAAACTAGAACATTTTAATATTAAATTAAATACACTTAAGGGAAATCAAATACATGCCTTAAATCTCAAAATAAAAAGCATTTGATTATTCACTGCTATGAATACTTTTCATCACCGTTTCCTTCTATAAATGTGAATAATTGAGTAAATAATACAATAGTTCACAGATTGTAAGACACTGGATCTGCCTTGAGCACTATGCTCTTTTAAGAACTATCTATACGGGATCAAATTGACAACAGCAACTTGAAAGATTAGACAGGAACCTTAGGGGGCAGTGAGTTTAAGTTAATGAGGGAAGAACAACTCAGAAAAGGAGGGTGAGAATGGTTGCACAACTTGAAGAATGTAATCAATGTTGTTGAATTGTACTTGGAGAAACGATAGAACTGGTAGATGTTTTGCTGTGTAGATTCTTAATAACAACAAACTAAATAAAATTAGGAAAAAAAATTTGTAAGACCCTGTTATAGGACCATTCTTCAAATCATCTCAGCTACCAGTAATGAGACCAATCCAAAAACCACACCCATTGCCATCGAGTCGATTCTGACTCATAGTGACCCTATAGGACAAAATAGAACTGCCCCACAGAGTTTCCAAGGACTGCCTGGTGGATTCGAACCTCCAACCTTTTGGTTAAACAGCCATAGCTCTTAACCACTATGCCACCAGGGTTTCCAGTAATGAGACAACTTACCTCTTAAGTTTTTTTTAAAGCTCCAGTGGGGTTGTCAACTATTTTACCACAAAGCCTAGGACTCAACAAGCTGCTGACATGACATGGCGATATGAGAAAATCTCTGAAACCAAACATATGTGTCTAAGAATATAGCATTGGCTACATGAATTAAAACCATTTTATATTGCAATAGCCCCCAGTATGTCAGTGTGACAAATCCTGCACTGGAAAAAGAAAGCATATCTATACTTCAAAGCTTTACGATCCTTTCCAAAAAAGTAAACACTGGTCAATATCTCTTGCCCACAAAGAATGGTAAGATCTTTGTGGGGAAGAGATTTCACACATTTGTTTGTGGGCTTGGCCACCACTTCCACGAAGTCCACCAATGAATATGAAATCCTATATTTTGAAAGCAAAAGTGTGAAGCTCTCTAGCTCCACTACCCTATTTTACTAGTCACTAAAAAGGAGCTTGTCCAATTTGTGATTGATCATGGGGATGTCACAGGAGTTTTGTTCCATTGTGCATGGGACCGCCATTAGTCGGGTGTACTCAATAGCGGCTAACAACAAGTGATCTACTGAGTATTTTCAGTAAGAAGTAGCAGTTGTATTAGTTGTCTATTGCTATGTAACAAATTAACTCAAAGTTTAGCCACTAAACAGCACACATTCATTATCTCAGTTCCTGTAGGTTGGGAATCTGGCCCAGCTTACTAGGTCTTCTGCTTCAGAGTCTCCCATTAGGCAGCAATCCTGATGCCAGCTGGTGCCACAATAACATCAAAGTTCAACTGAGGCAGGATGTTCTTCTAAGCTCACTCATTAGTAGCTGGCAGAATTCAGTTCCCCACAGCTCCTGTAAGGAGGGTCTCAGTTCCTTGCTGGCTATTGGCCAGAAACTGCCCTCAGTTCCTTGCCACGTGGACTTCTCCCTACATGGAAGCTTGCTTCATCAAAGCCAGCAAGAGAGAGACATAGTATTTTATAACCTAACCATGGAATTGACATCCAATAACTTTTGCCATATTCTATTCACTAGAAGCAAGTCACTAGGTCTAGCCCACACTCAAGGAGGGAGGGTTACACAATGTCATGAATACTAGGAGGCGAGATTGTTCGAGACCGTCTGAGACATCTGCCCACCACAGCAGGTGATTCCTCTGTTGATAAAGTGAGTGAAGGACACTGGGAAAACGTGGGAGAGAGAATGCCAAGAGATATGGTAGGAGGGGCATTCTCTGGGAAAAAGCTCACAATACCCCAGTGATATCTACACTGTCAGGAAAGAGTTGAAGCCACTTTGGGAAAGCGTGTTAAGTCTCAGGTCAAATTAGTAATGTACCAGGTCAAAGCAGTAACCTCTCAAGTTATATATCCATTGGAAAAAATGGAAATAATAGGTATTACCAAGTGATGATGGCAAACCTAACACGAAGTCCATAGTCAATAACAAAGAAACACAATCTCAGCCAAGAGTGAACATATTCCATAGCTAATGTAGAACAAGATCATAATTCTTATTCCCTCAAAAGGCTGTATCTATTAGCATTAATGAAGTGAAATGAATAACATCCAAAAGACTCTGATTCTGTATTTATCACATCTAAACATGACCACATGCCATTTAGCCATCATTTGTCAAGCTTACATTTTTAGTTTGTTTTGTCAAGACCAGAGACCTAGTGATAATTTAATGTTTGTCCCTACTCCCTCCCCCCCATTTTTATAAGATTATTGTTTTGAGATAGGTTATAGTTGAGACCAGGAAACAATATATAGTATATAGAAAATATAGCTTATTGATCCATACCAGGGGAAGCTGTAAAAATCATGATGTCATGTTTATTAGCCTGGTTGTTATAACAAGTTGAGCTAATCAGCTGAGTGTATGCATCTGTGTGTGTATGTATATAAGACACATGTATATACACACATACATACATATATACACACATATACATGTGTGTTTTCATGACTACAAAAATTAACAGGGGTATAGCAAATTGTCTTAACTGGTTCTGCATGGTTTGAGAGCAAAAACTTACTAATGAATGCAAGTGTTGCAATTATTTTTATGACATTCCCCCAAAATGGCACTTTAAGGGTTATGCCATATGCTGATTGACAGCAGCCATAATTCCATACAATGAGACTGTATCATATTGTTTGAAGTGAGGTGATATTCATCTCTTGAAACTGATCAAACATACGATTGCATCAAACACTATTACAATATAATCACGCTGTATGTGGGGACTGCCAAGGTTGGTCATCATTTTGTACTCTTTTCCCCTGGACTTCTGTAAGAACAGCTGTGACACACCACTGCATCCACATCTTCCTTTAAAAACTGCAGAATCTAAGATAGGGGAAAAGATCCTCACGAAATTGTGGTTTGGGTATGCTATGTAAGTGTACATGTGTAGACTGCTTTAGAATTACAAATTGTTTCCACTAAGATCTCCCTAAGTATATTAATAAAAGCCTGGAAAGACCAAATAAAAAGAGAAGGTTCCAAACAGGGCAAGAAATAATTCAAATGCTCTATTTATTTATTTTCAGTAAATAAGCAAACTTGGGAGAAATTTTTTTTAGAAAAACACTATTCAATTTCTGAAATTTCCAATGATATTTTTTTCTTATGTGCCGTTTTGCAAAGCCACTTGCTTACCTTCTAATCTTGGGCCTGTTTCAGCTGCAGATGGAAATGATATAGGAACCTATTCTTCTTCCACTCTTAGTTGCTTTTGATATTGGAAAGCACTGTGAAGATGGGCATGAGTGAATGAGAGTAGTTTGGATATCTCTTAATAGCTGTCCCAGGTAAAATCCTATACCACAATGGCTTTTGAATTCATGTAATTTAGAGATTTCTCTTTCATTATTCACCCATCCATTTAATGATTCATCCACCTATCCACCCATCCACCTACCCATCCATCCAATAACTTACAGAAGAACAGTTGAGGTACTTGTGGGACTGTGTTCATGGCAGCTTATGAAGGGACACGATCTTAGGGATGGGAGCCATCATCTATTTACACTGACATTTACTGAGCGGTACATTGCCTATTTTGGTCCTCAGGTGTCAATCCATGCAAGTCTCTGAGATGTCACTAGTCCTACCTGAACACTATTCATTAGTCCAACAGAGTCAGTACTGTTTCCAATATGAGGCCTCTTGGACTAAACTCTCTCTCAGCTTTTTTGGCCGTAAGAAACTCTAACACATTTTCTGAGACTCATTGGGATGTAGGGAACATATAGGCTCTCAGGCTGGTTACCAGAACATTCCACACTGCTATGTCTATTCTACTGTTCCTGTACAATGGTGGGCACGGGGGGATCTGTGAGGCTGGGAGCCTCATTGGAGCTCTCCAGGAAGCAAGGTCAGATACCTCTATGATTCCAGATCCTCCTAATCTACAGGCATTTCTCTAAGCTCAAGTGTAGGAGAGTCAGGGCGCAAAGACTCTTCTTAGAGAGCTCCCTAACATTTAAGCTCTGTGCTTCCCTTTTGACCACTTTCTCCTTTTCTTCCCCTTCCTCAGGCTATGGGATCTTCATTTAGGGCCAAGATCTTCTCATGGTGGCTGATAGAAGAGGAGAGGACATGGAATGCCCATTAAGGTCTCAGCGTGGAACAGACACCGGCACTTCCATCCAGTTGCATTGGTCAAAGCAATTCATATGACCAAGCCCAACATCAATGGGTTGGGGAAAGCACCCTGACTCCTCTAGTAGGAGGCACTGCAAAGTCAGATGTACAAGGACATAGATATATAAGGTATAATTCTATAACAGGGAGAGGTGAAAAATTGGGAACAATAATTCAACCAACCATAACTACAGAAAAAATATGCACACAAATTTTTATTTTATTTACTATAGACTATACAAATATGTTTATACAACAATACACCACTTTCTTCCATATTTTGAGCACATACTAATATTTAGGGTTTAAAGTATTTTCTGAGTCACTTTTGGCCACCAAAAGTTGTATATATCGTTAAAGTGATCAATCCTTTATATAACCGGGGCCCAGGACTTCAATCTCTTTAATGCCTCCAGGACTGAATGTAAAATTTTTAGGCATGCAAAAGAAGGCCTGCATCCATTTGCACTCCCAATTTGTAAACTCAGATATTTTTCCTCATAACTAACTTTCTTTTCATAAAATATTTCATAAAAGTCAACAAATAGCTTTTGACAGGTACTTGGTTTTGACATCCGAATGAAAAACCAAACCCGTTGCCATTGAGTCAATTCTGACTCATAGCAACCCTATAGAACAGCTTCATAGGGTTTCCAAGGAGCAGCTGGTGGATTTGAACTGCCGAATTTTGGTGAACAGCTGAGCTCTTAACCACTGAGCCACCAGGGCTCCATCTGAACGATAGCTCTTTATAATACATGAAGCGCTCATATCAACCCCTCTAGCTTGGAAGTTATACAATTTATTTCAGGAAATTTGGCAATTTCTACTGTCTTTAATTAGGAGTCCTGGGTGGTGCAAGTGTATAAACATTCAACTACTAACCAACCACTAACAAAAGATGAGTGGTTTGAGCCCATCCAGAGGCACCCCACCAGGGAGAAAGACCTGGAAATCTGCTTCCTAACGGTTACAACCTTGAAAACCTTATGGAGCACAGTTTTACTCTGACAAACATGGCAGCTCCCTGAGTCGGAATCAACTCAGTGGTAAGAGGTTTGGTTTTGGTTTAATGACTTTATGCTGTCTATTATGTGACAGGCAATCCTTTTCAGTATGTCTCAAGGACAAAAGGAAACAGGCTTATCGATTTATGGGTATTTTCCTTTCTTAGGGGGTCTGCAAAGGACTCACATGTTTCTAGGTAACATTCGAGTACAAATCATTTCTCCACTGATGAGTATTTCCTTTGCTTATCCTAACTCTGTCTTATGTCTCTATTTTCATGTTTTTCTGCCTACCCAGTAACTTTTATTTCAAAGCTACCTGGTAGTAGAATTCTTTGGAAGACATTTGAAGAGACAATTAGAGCTCTATGTTTAAGTTAACATTCAACCCCATATTGTGATAAAAACCAAAAAAACCAAACCCTTTGCCTTCAAGTCAATTCCGACTCATAGAAATGTAAATAATTCAACTAGGAGAACATTTGTTTAACAATAGATACCATGTAAACTATAGGCAGTCCCTGGGTTAGGATGAGATCCATTCCTAATTGTCTTTAAGCCAAATTTGTAGGTAAATTGGAACAGGTGCATAGGGTTCTTACTTAGCCTTACTCCAGAACAAGTGATCCCTGGTGGTACAGTGGTTAAAGCGCTTGCCTGCTAACTGAACCGGTCAGTGGTTCAAAACCACCAGCAGCTCTGCTCGAGAAAGATGTGGCAGTCTGCTTTTGTAAAGATTTACTGCCTTGGAAAATCTATAGGATCGATGAGTCAGAACTGACTTGATGGCAATGTGTTTGTTTTTTTTTTGGTTTCTATTTTTTTTTTTTTTAGTGAAAGAAAAGCCTCGAAGTTTTTCAGTAATTTAAAAGCTGCACGTGCAGCAAGAGAAGGTGAGTGATGAAGAATCTGTTGTGAGTAAGGTTTGCTTCCATCACTTCAAAGTGAGGGCAAATTTATATAACATTAAGGGGCAAGTACAAGTTGTCTGTAAGTCAGATGTTCCTAACCAGGGGACGTACTATATATCACAATTTATTCCTCTGCCTAATTGCTGGAAAGTTTCTTTTAACATGGAATGAAAGATCCATCCCAATATAACAGTGGACTCTCATCTGAAATTTTGTTTTCCTTGGTTCCCTTCCATTATGAAGCTGCCCTTCCCCTAGCTCCTCTGCCTCAAGGGCTGGAAAGTGACCATGGCAGGGTGACTAAGAGTCTTTTTCCAGGTTTTTTTTATTTGGACGGTGGATGTGAGAGGTTCTCTCTTCTAGGAAATGTTTTCTCTTCAAGTGGAACATGAGAAATGCACAAGAGTCCCTTTCCCACATCAAGATAGCCAATCCATAGGAGAGTCTAAAGGGAGGGAGAGCCAGGTCCTAGAGGAGGCCTTTGAGTACTTTTCGCTCTTATGATGTCCAAGATCATGTCCTGGATTTTTTGACAGAGAAGTCAAATTTTATGCCTGATTAGTGTGAATTGATTTCTGCCACTTTAAATGAAATAGAGTTCTGAATACTGCAAAGTAATAACCCATGTAAACAGCCTCATGGTTTTTAAAAAAATACAGTGTAGCAAGCAAAAATAATTTCAAATCAACTCAAGTGTCTCATTTGTATTTCTTGAACACTATGAAGAGCAGAGAGTCCACAGCTAAGTCTCCCTTTGCCTCCCCCATCCAGGGCTTCTCAGGCAGCAGCTGCTTCTACTCCTTTATATCTGTCTTCAAATTCCACCCTCATCCAAGATAACCTCCTCCCCCATATTTAGCCTTTTGAACTTTTGTTCCCTTTCTCCCTTTCCTCCCTATTATCATCCCTAAAGCCCCAAAGAACTTGTCTGTCAAAGCAGGACTCACCTCGCAACACAGGAAAGGAGAATACCAGGCAGGCAAAGCCAGGAACCTTGTTAACAAGAAAAGGCTGGGAGATTCATGTGTTCCTCATTTTTGTTTCATTGCTCCACTTTCGAAAACACTATAAAGTGAAAAAAGATATGCCTTAGTATTAGGCTACACAAATGTTGTTTAACATTTGTTTTCTTGCTACCCCAACAACTTCTACACACATATTAAGAACCTAATAACTATTTACTAAAAAAATAGTTATTAGGTACTTAACAAATTAAGTACCAGTAAGTACTTAATGTTTAAGTATTAGGTAATTAATAAATTAATGATTAACTGAATTAGTGAATGAACCAAAAAGGAATGCATGAATAAATGTAAAAATAAGATGTTGTTCACGGCTGTAGAGAGGATTCTGACTCACGGTGACTTAATGTGTGCAGAGCAGCACTGCTTTCAAGGCTATGACCTTTTGGAAGCCGATTGCCAGACCTGTCTTCTGAGGCACACCTGGGGTGAGTTTGAACTACCAACTTTTTGGCTAGTGGTTGAGCGCTTAACTGTCTGCAGTTAGTTGAACATTATTGGGAAATTTAAGATCATGGCCAATAAATGGTTGACACGTAGAAGATTGAAAAACATAGTTCTAAAATTCAAGTCATTCCTTCATATACATAAAAACATTCAGAATAAAAAGTTTAAAAAAAGAGCCACATTAAACTTTGAAGGTAAACGCAAATTATATATACAAATATCTCAAGAAAGCTATTCAAAATCTAAGTAGCCCCCAAAACAGCTGTAACACAAGTATATTAATTAGGATCCTTTGCTTGCAAGTAATAGAGACCAAATCTGACTCAATTAGTCATAAACACGTTTATTGGAAAAGTACCAACATGGGTTGCCTACCACAAGAATCATCTCTCCCTCTCTCATCTTTATAAACTGACTCTTCTTTTGTTCATGTATCTGTATATCCCTCTCCTACACAGCTCAGTGTTAGATCCAAATTGATAGAAGTCATTCCGTTCCCACTGCCAGTTTATGCACGGGCTTGTGGAAAATGCTCCCGATGGGCTTTTGGGAGGGCCTTTCCTGGATTGCAAAAAGAGACAGAAGCAAGAAAAAATTCCTTCTCCCGCCTCTGGAAAAGATGATGTTATGAGGACATGATGGCTGGATCGCTGAAGCCGTCTGGTGACCGCAGTGGGGGCTAGCCAAAGGGAGGCTAACACGCTGAGGACGGCAGAGTGGAAGATGTAACCAGCCATTCATCCATACTTCTTGTTATCTGAAATGCTAAATTTTCCTTACTGGGTAAATTAGTTAATCCTGGGGTTTCTGTTTCTTGTATCTAACAGCCTCCTAATGGATAGAGAACCATATCAAACAGAGGCTGGACATCGAAATTGGGATTGGTAGGGGCCCCAGGAGTTGTGGAGGTTAGGGAGCAGAGGCCAACAGTTGTCTTTTGGTGGGAATAGTTTGGTTGGTATGTGCCAGGTCAGAGGGACTAGAGCTCGATGTTGTCTTTCTATTGCTCTATTTAGGGCAAGATTCAAATTCCAGGCCTGATTATATTCAATATGAAAGCAAAAATTCCTCACACAGAACTTCAGGTTCTGATAAAAGGGCAGGTAGGTGTTGAACTACCAAAACTATCAAGTATCTACCACATCAAGAGTCAGCTGTCTGATTTTTGCCAAGACCTCCTGGATCGTGGCTTTCCTTGTTTCTCAGTGTTCACTCTCAAAGGACTTCCATTTCTTCTTATTTCTTGTTCCTATTTCCTGCTTCCACTGGATTCTAAGTCTTTATAGTCAATCATGCCTTCTGCAATGCCACCCTTGTCTGCCTTTCTACACCTTACTGATGCCTACATTTCCCAATGTGGGAACTAAACCAAGTCAGTTTTGTGCAGCAGACTTTTAATGGAGGCTTGGGTTACAGAAAGTGATTACATTGCAGCACAAGCTTGAAATCGAATGCAATGTACCCCTCCAACATATGTTAAAAAAAAGTAATCAACTATATCCCAGCATGGGGAATTCCTTGCTGGATATGTTATTTTTAAGTACTAGCTATGTTGCTCCATCCAAGGATGCATTCTTCTCTCTACCATGTTTTCTTCAATCTCCTCAATTCCTACTAATTTCTTAAGCAGGATAACTCTCCATCTTCTACTCACTCAAGCTAGTGGCCCAGCCCTAGCCATGCATATCCAAGAACTTATTAAGGTGCTCGGCCAATGGAATATCTCCTTCAGGTTTCAATCCTTTAAAAGCACAAAGCACTGCGACAGCTTTGGAATCACTTTTTCCTTTACATGCTACACGTTTTAGGAAGTGCTTCTTTCTTTACCAACGTCTGTAAGCAGAGGAGGAGCAGTTTACAGATTTATCCTTTCCCGCTTCACAGAAGAACCTGCAAGGATTTTTTCTTTCTTTCTTTTTCTTTCCTCCTTCATCTTTTTTCTCCCCCTCTTCCTCCTTCTTCTTCCCCTCAATACAAAGACTATAATTATGATTTATTCTTGTGCACATTTCAAATGAAGAACAAAGTACAAAATCCAGTTTAAGGGAAAGGGGAAAACTGGATATCACGATACGACTTCCAGTCCCAGCTCTACAGCTTACTAGCAGTATGATTTTGAGTTGCTTCTTCTAAAGTTTGGGAGTAAAGCCATGGTTTACCTATATCACAAGGGTATTATAAAGATTAAATTAGATAATCAACGAAAAAGTACGTTTTAAACTATAAAGAGCTACCAAATGTAATAAAATGAATACCAGATAGTGGATTCAGTCTGTAGAAGTTTCAAGAGTGTAAAACAAGAATCCAGATGCTGGTTAGCTGTGATAAGAGGCAGGAATTCAACTACAGAGCAATGAACCCAGACACTGAGACTTTGGGGCACCAACATTAGAGTAAGGCCAATAACAAGACTTGAGTTTGAGTTTGAGAGCTACTAAGATTCCTTTTATTTCTTTTCAAAGGCAGATTTGAAATTCGAGTATGCTGCAGGTCCAAACTTAAAAAGAAAGCTTATCCGATTCCTCTCCTTTAAGGCTGAAGGAATAAAAAGTTAATTAGCTTGTTATACTCATCTTTCTTTCCAAATTTTCCACATGGCCTTTTTCCTTAATTAGCCATCATATGAAAATGAAGAATATTTATTATTTATTGTGTGTATCAAATTTTATGCCTTTTCTTCTTAATTTTTAAAGTGGGGGTGTTTACTACTTTCAGTATTTCTCTCCTAAAAATGTAAATTGTTGTTGTTTGTTTAGTTGTAGTTCTCAGCTGACTTTAGGCCAGTAATTCTTCATAAAAACTAAAATCCTCTGGTGTGCTTTAGACTAATTGGAGGATGCAAATTTCCTCCCATACACATTTCTCATTCTTAATTCCTTTCTTTTACCTTTTATTCAATTTAGATATTGCTGTTGGTTGCTATATCAAGTTACTTCCGACTCATGGCGACCCTACGTGGGGAGTAGAACCGCTCCCTAAGGTTTTCGCGGCTGTGACCTTTTGGAAGCAGATGGTCAGCCCTGTCTTCCAGAGGCCTGTGGGTGAGTTTGAATGGGCAACCTTTCAGCTAGTAGTTGAGTGCATAGCCATTTGTACCACCCAGGGCACTGCCAATTTAACTATGGTACCTACAAATGCCCACTTTGTAATGGTAAATAGCTTTACTTCAGGGGTCTATTGTAACTTATTGAAGCATATTTTATGAAGTGATTGTGGTTGTCAAAACCACACCAAACCAAACTCAGTGCTGTCCAGTCGATTTCGACTCATAGCGACCTGAAGCAATGGTTTATGCGCACATGGTGGGTCATTGCTATGGTTCTAAGTCAGCTCTAAAGGAAAGAGAATACGCACATCTGCATCCCAGTTTCAATCTTGATTATATATCTACCACAATCCGTTAGGCTTGGGAAGTTCCAAAGGGTTTATACATTTTGAGACTTGATTAACTCATAAGAAAAGTATGTCTGAAGAATTTTTCCATTTAGAATTTTTATTTTTATACTTACAGTAGATAATATATAACAATGCATTATTCAGAACCTTGTATATTTTATGTATTTATGGCTTATTTCTAGATTGTATATGCCTTAAAAGCAGGACCTGTCTCTACTTCTCTTCTGTGTCTTCCACAATGCAAATATGGACATCTAGTATAGGGTTGCTATGAGTCCGAATCAACTTGAGAGCATACAACGGTGTACACTTAAAGTAAGGATGTTGGACTTGAATGGAGAAATTCACCCCCAAGTATCAGTCAAGCTACACTTAAGAGTTTCTCTTAACCGTTAAATATATGAACACAACAATCCACGTCTGGGTTGAAAACGATGATGGTTTTAATAATTATGTCTTATAAAACTCAAGGCAATTTTGAAAGCTTTGTGTGATAAGCCTTTTAACCCAGTCCTATTGTCTGCTTCTCTCAATTCCTTTCCTCCTTCACTTTGTCTTGTTTCTTTTTCTTTATCTCTTGCATTTCTTTCTTTTTCTGTACTCTCTCTCTTACTCTGTGTACTTGAGCTATTATTTAGGAAAACAAGCGTGGCATTTTCTTATTGTAACTGAAAGAAAAATAAGCTTAAACATATCTCTGTAACATAAAGATTCAACTGATTCATTTTTTGGAAACAAAATCTGACCAGAAAGACAAGAAGTTGTCTTTCAAAATTTAATGATCATAGTTAGGAAAAAAAAAAAAAAAAAATTACAGGCCAGTTTGTTTACTTGGATATGGTATTCTTAATTATGGTAACTAAATAATTAGGTTAATGCAATTTTAGTTGAAGCTGCTAAATCCAAAATGTTGGAGAAAACAGATATTGTTAAATAGAAGAGAGAAACTACTTTATATAGAACCATTTCTTCATTCAACACTCAACTGAGTAGTAAAACATCCTGAACGTGTCTAGTTTATTGGGAGTTGCTTTTTATATTTCTACATGTGTTTGTCTATAAAGCATTTTAAGGTATAGCTTTTAGGGTCACCAGGAGTCGGAGCTGACTTGTCAGCAACCAGTTTGCCTTGCTAAAAGCTCAATCAAGCCACCATCATTTACTAATAAATGTTTTTTTAAATCACATTTTTCAATCTTTTTTTTTTTTTTTTTTGGACATCAGAGTTCATGTTTAGTTCCTCCTTCCTGAAAAAGAGGCCCCCTGGTGAGAGACCCTCACCACCTCTGCATTTCAAAGCTAACATAAAGTATGGGTGCCCTGGATCGAAGGCCCATTCGCTCTAGTTTGTAAAGCAAAGGAGAGTTCCTAATGAAATCACTTTAGTTTGTAACTTAAAAAAAAACCCTGCTCATCTACTGCAAGTAAGTGCACGCCCTCTGTTACACGGTATGCAATTAGATGCATTTGAAATAAAAGGTAAGTTAAATCAGGAATCTCAGGGACAAGCACATACTATTTTAAAACTGAAAGTGTCAAATGTTGTTTTTCAACCCAGTACCAAGGAGTGTTTCACAGGTAATTTCTCAGGGCTGATGTTAGTTAATTATTAGCTACCCTACCCTGCCTCCCATTCTCAGTGACTATCTCCTGGCAGAAAGACACAGCTAGGAGTGTTTTGTTTCATTTGTCCTTGGAGTTTTTATCAGCATCAGGAAGGTGGACTGAGCCAAAGTTAAAAGAATTCTGGAGCTAAGCAAAAAGCAACACATTTAACAGCCCCCATTAATTGGGGCTGTTACATGATTAATTTGAGAAAAACAGAAACGACCGATTTCTTTACAACTCACAGTTGGATGCAATGCACTAAAAGTAATCCTGTAAATTACATTTTAAATCTTCAACATATTCCGAGCAGATAAAATAGTGGCATGATTGACCAAACTCCTTTTAAAAGTACACATATTACGATGCATCATAGTTATAAACAGATGGTATTTGGCCTCCTTCCTATTCTCAACATTTGGAATTTCTAAACTATGTGAATTAAACAATAATATTTTATAAACATACAAGGGATTTTGCTCACTGCTTTGTTAACATAGAAATTATACAATGCTGACATTTATTTAAATTTTAAAAAGTAAACAACAGTGTGCATTGAAATAAAGCAAACTAAAATCAACATAGAGAAGTATGTTCTGTGTGCGTATTACCTACAATGGCACTGGCCTTTTTAAGGGAAGACATAATGGGTTGAAGAACAAATTGTAGTTTAGATGGGCCTAATCCTTTGCACTCCAAAGGCTCATTTAACACCTCTCTGTAAACAACGGATATTTATACCATAATTGGCTATTTGACCATCAGCGTTCATTTACTATGTAACCTGCTATTAGGGAGTTAAAAGAAGTTCCCCTTCATTGGCCCGTCAGCTTTCATGGTAGTGAAAGTGTCCTCACAGTTTTAAAAACACTTGTACAAAAGGGAACCAGTCTGTCACTTGCACTCAGAATGAGAAACATTGTCATGATCTCAATAAATACACATATTTTTTTCTTTGAGGATATTATTGCCAGAAAGAAATGATCACATCTTAAAGCATAATGTCATTTCCTGAGATTTTTTTTTTTCTAAAATTATAGCTTTAACACTTTCACTACATTTTGGGAGACTCATCTACTGATTTTTTTTTTTTTTAATTGTGCTTTACATGAAAGTTCACAAAGCAAATTAGTTTCTCATTCAAAATTATAAACAAATTGTCTTGTGACACTGGTTGCAATCCCTGCAACGTGTCAGCACTCTCCCCCTTTCCACCGCACGTTCCCCATATCCATTTGTCCAGATTTCCTGTCCTTTCCTGCCTTCTTGTCTTTGCTTTTGGGCAGGTGTTGCCCTTTTGGTCTCGTATACTTGATTGAACTAAGAACCATATTCCTCATGAGTGTTATTGTTTGTTTTATAGGCTTGTCTAATCTTTGGTTAAAAGGTGGACTTTGGAAGTGGCTTCAGTTCTGAGTTAGCAGGGTGTTCAGAAGCCATAGTCTCAGGGGTTCCTTCAGTCTCTGTCAGACCAGTTAGTCTGGTCTTTTTGTGAATTTGAATTTTGTTCTACATTTTTCTCCTGCTCTATCCAGGACCCTCTATTGTGACCTCTGTCAGAGTGGTTGGTGGTGGTAGCCAGGTATTATCTAGCTCTTCTGGGCTCAGGCTGGTGGAGGCTATGGTTTGTTAGTCATTTGGACTAATATTTTCTTTGTGTTTTTTGTTGTCTTCATCTTCCTTCGCTCTGGACAGGTTGGAACCAAGCAATGTAGCTTAGGTGGCTGCTCAAAAGCTTTTGAGACCCCAGATGCTACTCACCAGAGAAGGATATAGAACACTTTTTTAAAGTAAACTAAACCCCAAAAAACCCAGTGCTGTCGAAAGTAAACTATGCTATGCCAATTGAGCTAGATGTCCCCCAAGACCATGGTCCTCAGCCCTCAGCCCCAGTAACTCAGTCCATCAAGGTGTTTTGATGCGTCTAGGAAGCTTCCGTGACTTTGCCTTGGTCAAGCTATGCCGACTTCCCCCTATATTGTGTGTTGTCTTTCCCTTCACCAAAATTAACACTTGTCTACTATCTAGTGATTTCCCTTCCCCACGCCTCCCTTCCCTCGTAACCATCAAAGACTGTTTTTTTTTGTGTGTGTAAATCTTTTCTTGAATTTTTATAATAGTGGTCTCATACAATATTTGTCCTTTTGTGATTGACTTACTTCACTCAACATAATGCCCTCCAGATTCTTCCATGTTGTGAGATGTTTTGTGGAATCACCTTTGTTCTTTATTATTGCCTCGTATTTCATTATCTTTAGGAACCGTAATTGTTTATCCATTCATCTGTTGGTGGACACTTAGGTTGTTTCCCCCCTTTTGCCATTGTGAATCATGCTGCAATGAACATGGGTGTCATCTGCTGGTTTGAGGTACAAAGTAGAAGGCACTTGGTTTTTAAACACTATTCTCAGATTTGCAAAGCTGTGTTGTGATGAATAATGAATTAGATATTTTAATCATTTTCTGAGTTTTGAAGGCACAGAGTATCATAATTTACAGTCTCTCCTAAATGCACCTCCCCTGTGTTCTTGTTCACCCTTTCAAGGGTAGGCTTAAGTAGTGCACTCTCCCAACCTCAGTTGACTCCGGGACTGCTCTTCCTACTTTTCAACCAACCAACCAACTGATACATTTGAACCCACAGTTTCAGGAATATTTCAAACTCAAGGGAGAAAATCCTGAGTGGTGGACGCTAGTGATGGTCAGAACATGCCTGGCTAATGTTTCTTGTATTTGGTTCATGAACTTCTTTTGCATACAACCTCTGTCAGTGAGAGAGAGAGAGAGAGAGAAATGATGCTACACCCTAAGAAAGAAACTAAAACAGTATTGTCCAAACCAAGGACTAGGGTCAATTTTTCTCCTACACATACAATTCTAAATGTGTACACTCAAATAAATATCCAATGATAAATGATAATACTAGTGGGGAGCTTTTTAAAAAATGTAGACTTCAGAATGATAGCAAACACTTTCTCCAAGTTTTTACAACACTTAATGAAATTACGAGTGCCAAATCATTGTGATGCTCCCAAATAGTCTCCTGCCCAAATAAATGCTTAACTCCTTTTCACTCTTCCTCCTAAAACCCCAGTTGGTGGTTATGAGGAGAAATAGTTTGTAACCTAAAACTAAAGGTACCAAGTGAAAAAGAAAGCATCCTGGGGGTGGGGTTGGGATTTAAATCACATGCCTGAATCTTCCAGGGAGTCGGAGAGGAGTATTTTTAAATGTGTAGCCAGATTCCCTTTCTGGAGAGCCTCCATGCCCACCCCATCCACTCTCCGGTTTCTACTTATGACACACACACACAAAAAGGAAATCAGTATTTCTGTTTCTGCTTAGTGCATCTTTATCGTATTCACTCACTGAGGACTGTGACAGGCAGACTTAGGGAACGAAGTTCAACAAAATTCTTACACGCATAGAGAAAAAGAGTTCTGCCCGCTTTGGCTGCATGTCCTTTCCCGGGGTGCCCGATAGGGAGTATTCAACTATTGAACAAATGAGCAAGGGCAGAATTGGGACACCCGCCCTGTATGTGTGTGTGTCAGTGTGTGGGTGTCGAGTCGAAGCGCGCGCATTGGGGTGCGTTCCAGGGTGTGTGTGTGACAGTGGGCGAGCGTATCGGGGTGTGCGCGCCCGTGGGAGTGTGCGCGTTCGCGGGTGTGAGCGCCTCTCCATCGTCCGGGGCTCCTTCGGCTCTGCCCAAGACGCGGCGAGGACTTTATGACAGCAACGCCGACACCGTCTCCCCCCCGCCCCCGCCCCCGCCCCCATTTTTTTTTGTGTGCCGGAAGAGTTGCAGAACTCGCCCCCCTCCCACTTTGGATGGGACCGAGCGAAGTGTCGAGGACCGTCGCCTCGCCGCGGGGTTCGCGGCGGACCAGGGCTCTGGCTCCTTCGTTGCGGCGTGGGAGGAGCGGACGCGCAGCGAAGGCGGCGGCGGGTCCCGGTTCCTGCCGGGTCCCGGTTCCTGCCTGGTCCCAGGGCGCGCGCCGACCCGCCGTGAGAGGCCACGAGGAGCCCCGCGTGGCGGCCCTTCCAGTTCCCCGCAACTTGGGTGCAGCTGCTCCGTCGCGAGGCACAGGCTCAGGAGGAGCCGGAGGTGCCCGGACGCGTGCCACCCGAGCCCCCTGCGCTCCGCCGCCTGCCCAACAGCCGGCGGCTCAGCCAGGCGACCCCGAGCCCCTAGCCTGCAGCGTGAGGGGCCAGACCAGACCGAGGGCGCAAGAACTCAGAGGCAGGGAGGGAAGGAGAAAAGAGGTAGCAAGCCTCAGACAAGGAATCCTTAATTACAGATTAAAGGCAAACAAAACAGTACACCACATTTTCCATGTGTCAGCTGACGGCCGCGACAAAAGGAAACAGAACGCCGAAGGGGAAAAAGGCCCCTTCTTGTCTCCCCCCGCCCTTTTCTTCTTCTCTCTCCCTCTTTTATTATCTGTGGAAATGTAAAATGCATTAGGTAGAGACTCCGGGTAGGTGGTGCCCGGGGCCAAATCGCAGCTGCACGCTCCGTCGTGTGGGAGGACAGTTTGCTGATGTACCCAGAGGTCTGGGGAACCTCTTACAAAAAAGGGACTATAAATAAACTGCTCGAACACATTTTGCTTCTTTAAAACTTCATTACTCATACAACATTTTTAAGTTTTAAAATTTGGTGGTTAAACCGTTGCAATTCATTATCTTCAGTAAAATCCTCCCCCCTTCCCCCCCTCCCCGTTTTGTTTTGCAATTTTGTAGATTCCATTTTGCTGGCCTGGTATCACAGCATTGGAAATCCAGGGGAAAAAAGCCAAGCCGATTCAAAGCCAGGGAACATAGCTGCAAGCACCAGAGAGCACACAAGTTCCCCTCCATGGCTCTGCAGCTCAGGAGAGTGCCTGGAGATGACTGCTTGGATTCCTCTCCTTTTAATTAATCATCATCACCAAACAATCTCCACCCTGCCCCTGGGCTCTAAGAAACCGGTTCCACTCCATGGTGTCCTCAGTCCTCCACAGAAGGGAGAGAAGTGTTTAGAAATTTCCGTTCGCGTCCCCGTTTCTACACTGTGATGAGACAGCAGACACCTCTCAGTTTCGCAGGAGCCACTAGGCGTTACATGCGTCTGTATTTTTTCTCTCTTGTCGTTGGGTCAGCTGTACAAATAGGGAGGTTTGTCTCTTTGTTAGCAATGTGTTTACTATACCAAAAAAAAACAAACAACAAACAAACAAAAAAACCCAGCCCACTGCCCTGGAGTCCATGCTGACTCATAGGGACCCTACAGGAGAGAGGAGAAATGCCTCACAGGGTTTCCAAGGCTATTTTTTTTTTTTTTTTTAATCTTTAGGGAAGCAGACTGCCACATCTTTCTCTCTCAGAGTGGCTGGTGGGTTTTCTAACCAACGACCTGCCAGTAGCTAAGCACTTCAACCACTACGCCACTAGGTCTCCTAACTCTACTGTAAAAAAAAAAAAATAATAATAACCCAAAAATCAAACCCACTGTGACTCATAGTAACCCTGTAGGACACAGTAGAACTGCCCCATAGGGTTTCCAAGGAGTGGCTGGTCGATTTGAACTGCCAATCTTTTGGTGAGCAGCCAAGCTCTTAACCACTCACTATACCACCAGGGCTGCAACTCTCCTATGGGCTCATCCAATTGACGCACCAGGTTGAAGGTGACGAGGATGCTTTGCTTAGTCATTTTACCAGTCTTCTTCTTTGTAGATGTTTTCCATTCTTCATTTGTATTTTCTTCCATCAATGACATTTCCCCACAGGAAGTTTTTTTTTTTTTCTTTTTTATTTCAAAGTGTTTTTCCATGTGCTTCCAGTTAAGTGATTTTCCCACACACCAAATATTATTTGCATTCAAGATTAATAGCCGCCTATCAGTAATTCTTAAATACCATCTGATCCATATTTTCAATTTAAATGATTCCTAACAATATTGGCCAGACAAATGCCTGAGCCAATATGTCTGTGGACTGGTTGCCGGCCAGATAACAGCGGCATTACACTAGGGGAGTAAGAACACAGTTAAGTCTTCCGCCCCACTGTCTTCAGTTGTAGAAGGCAGAGCCTTATTTTCCCACCTGCCCTGAGAAGGAGCCCCAGATTAGCAGACACACACATCAATGCAGGTTACCTTAGAGTTCCAACCCTTCCCCCTAAAAAATAGCACTTCCTGATACACATTTACCAAAACTTGAAAAATCTCCCTCTAAGTATCTAGTTCTTCTGGGATTTAGCCACACCCTCACCACTTTTTGGCTCTTTCAGTGAAATAAATAAGGCTAAAGAGCAAATTTGGATTTTTTTCTTCTTCTGAGTTTGAGTGGATCACCCCGTTCCTGTTGTTTCAGGCCAGTTGTTGTTCGGTCGTATTTTTTACCACCCACCAAAGAACAGCTCAGAATTAAGTTTATATTAGTAAGTGATGTTTGCAACCAGGTTTCTAAATGCCAGTTACGATTTATGTTTTCAAAAGGGTGGAGAAAGGAGAGTGGCAATAAAAATCACCCCTAAGTTAAAAAAAAAATTTTTTTTTTTTTTAAAAGTCACTCAAAATCCTTGGTTTCAGACATCTATGGGTTTTGTCTGTCTTTTGGATGAACCTCTAGGTTCCCTTTAAGTTCTATTATTATCATGAGCTAATTTTTTTTGACCATTTATCTTTGTCCATAGCTTCAAACACTGGGTTTATCATAGTTAAATTTATAAGATGTCTATGTTTCCCTTTTCTACTTTCTAAGTGGTCATATAGGTCAGAATCGACCTGATGGCAACGAGTTTTTTTTTTTTGAAGTGTTCATAAATGTCTCTACTTACCCTTCCCCCTACGAAGAATTTCACAATAAGACCCCACATCAAATAAGTTAAAATCTGCAACTTCAGACACCCAAGGGAGAGGACAGTAATCCACTTAGTAAAATACCCAGACCTCCCCATCTCAATTTCAGTTCTTCTTCAGTAACATTTAGTAATGGCAGCCGGCTCCTTATACTCCACTCCCCCCTTTTTATTCTGAATCATATTGGCCTTGTTTAACCTTTGTTTCCTTTCTTACCCCCCACATTTGTCCACATACTTTTCTTTGACCATGTTTATCTCTCTTTCTTTTTTGCTGCCTGGATTGAAAGCAATAAATAGAGCTTTCCAAGGGCTTCATACTTTCGGTTACAGTCCCACTCTGCCTCCCCATTCCACTATTAATGCCTTGTACCATTTTTTAATGCATCCTTCAGTTGTGGAGTTATTGCTCTATATTCTTCTGATTGATCATTAAGTTATGCTGGCTTTTGAGAACTGCCGCCATAATCCTGAAGTAAAGACTTTGTACTTGGCATGTTCTATGCCTTTGGAATGTCTTTGCTGGCAAGAACAGGCATTTAGGTTTGACTACGATTCTTAAGTTACCATTCAAAGCTAATTTGTTCAGTTAGGATTCTACTATAAGCAGCTCTGTTTCTCACTGTTAAGTGCTCCATGATGCTGCTTAGTTGAAGGGTGTGTTTTAAGTGCAAGATGTAATATACTTATATTGTACTTGATTATCCGTTTTCAAAAACAGCTGCATGCTTTGATATCTGTGTAAGGAAATATCAGGAGATAATACACCACTGGTATTGATTACTCTATAATTAAAGATGTGTCACTGTTTGCCTTAAAAAAAAAACCCTATTTTCAGAAATTCATATCTCAGGCATAAATTTCCCTATGAATTACAGTTTAATACCATATTAGAAGTATCTTCTTTTAAAGTTATCCCTCCCTTTCCTTTTCTTTCCAAGGAAATAAGTTTCAGGATGTAATTTCTGGGTTATCTGTTCCGGATGAGAGGAAGCCGGCCCAGTGCTGCACACTTAAAGGTGCTACTGAAACAACCTGTTCCTCCTGCTCTTTGGCCCTTTGCACCAGGTGGGCTCGTGGACACAGGGTTTTGGATACAGAGTCAGCCTTGTATCTATGTGGATAAGCAACTTCATTGTTGTATGGTTCGAGAGGCAGTAGAAAAGACTCGGCTGCTCAGAAATATCACAGGTAACACAGAGTCTGAAATTTTAGTGCCAGGAATAATTCTTTTGCATTCTTTCCTTATGGTCATTTAGAATATAAATGCAGCCAGGAGTCACATGAAATAAATCTACAGTAAGGTGTTAGCACCTTATTAATGCATGTTTCTTCTGAAAGTAAGAGAAGTGGGAGAAGAGGAAAGAATGCAGGGACAGATCTTTTCCTCCTTGGCTTTCTTTCAGGGGTGGGTGATCTTGACCAACTGAGTTGACCACAGTCTACTGAAAGAGCCCTGGGAACCAGAGTTCTAGACCTGCCGCTATCACCACGGGACCCAAGGCAAGTCAGTTTCTCCTTAGGCCCTCCAGTCTCCACATCTAAAATGGGGAGGTTCCAAAAATAAATGCTTACCAGGAAGGCAAGGAAAGTAACATAAATAAATGTAGACATCCAGCAGAAAGTAAGACCACAGGGAGTGGTGTGGCCTGTGACAGAGAGAGAGAATGCCTCCCTAGAGATATAATAACAATCGCTTAAAACATTAGCCAAATACCACCAGATCACAGGTAATACTCTGTCCACAGTCTCCTAGTTTGCAATTTCCACACAACATGGTCTCTCGTGTTCCTTTTAACACCGACAGTGTGGGCATCAAAGCAACCCCCCACCCCCACCCCCACCCTTTGCCTTCTCTTGCCTGGTGAGGGGAGAAATAGAAAAGAACTCCAGGTTGAGTCATGCACCTTGAACTTGGTGCTTCCTGAAAGGCACATTGGTAACAATGACGCTATCCCATGCAGGGAAAGGCTTATGGTCTTTCTATTTCAAACAGTCCAACTCCAAAATATGTCACTTCATGATATCTTAATTTTCTTTTTTGTGAAATGATAGTGAAACATTAGATTTTCAACTATAAAGGATTTCAAATTCCTAGTGAAATGTGTTAAACAAACAATGTTAGTAGAAGCCACATCTTCTAGCATCCCACCTTAGATCTGCTATTTAAATGCAGTCACTAACAGGAGAGCAATTTTTATTATCTCCCAAGAATAATAAATTCCTTATATAAGTTTATGAAAAAAATTATGAACTTCTTCTAGGATTGAAATTCATTATGACAGAGCCAAGTGAGAGAATAAGGATCACTCTTGTAATGATAACTAATGGGAGGACCCTGAAGACACTGATCCCAAATTCCAATTTATGGAAATGGACTGAAGGGTGGGTGGGGATCCTGGTCCCTGAAGTCATGTGTGCCTCTACATATAGCGAGGACATCCTAAATAGGGAGGCTCCCCTTGTCATAGGATAGGCTACAACGAAAGGACAGAGCCCACAAGTCACTCATGTATCTTGAGGAGGAAAGAGGATGATAACATGACAGGAAGTGGCCAATGTGGTTAGGAACTCAGAGAGCTCTTGTGCTCCACCACACAGCTCTGAATTTTTCAAGATAAAAGGACTGGACTCCTTTAACATCTGCCTTCATCTTCCTCTCATTACCCTTCAAAAGAGAGTTTATAGAAGTATAGTTTTCCATCTTATATTTAATAATGACACAGATGACAGACATGGTGATCAGTAGTTCCAAGAGAAAGGAACCCATGGACAGTCAACTCAGACTTTCTTCACTGTTCACCATATGATTTGTTTCAGGGTTGGGGTTAAGTCCTTGGCTCTCAGTAAGCAGAGGCAAGTCTTTTCATACAAAGCCAGAAGTTAAGAGTAGACTCTGCCACCTTCTAAGGGAAAATGGTCTTCTGTTTGTATTAATGGTTTAGGGAGTCAAGAAATGTTAAGGATGACATGGTAGCAAAACTAGCCACATGCTTCCCAAAGTATTTATAGCTCCTATCAAAAGGTATATTCAAGAACATTTAAGACAAGCGTCATAAATAATAGTAACAAGCCTTTGTGTACCAATACCTGAGCTTAATAAACCGTAAAGCATGTAGTGTATGCGCCCCTGCCCAGTTATATGTTCCATTCAAGTTCCCATCATCATTCCCCCGACATCATCATTATTGTAAATTTGGTGTTAATTTTCCAATTTTTCATTATACTTTTATTGCATATGATATATCTTTGAGCAACATGTAGAATTGTTTTCATGTTCTTAAACTTTCTCAATTACATTTTAATAAATAGCTTTGAAGAGAGTGGGTAATGTAGAAGAAGCAATTGATACTATCAACTTTTCTAAGTTGTGCTGTATCTCAGTTCAAACATTGACGTGAAACACGTTCAAGTCAGTGGCTTATAACATACTCTCTTCATTGTTACATATAAAATCTGGCATTAAATACTACCCAATTTCTCACTGAAGCAAAAGGCAGTGAGGCTGGTACCTGTCACTAGTCAATTGAGGACAAAGACTAATAGAATATGCAGATATTAAAAGACAGCATGGACTTCCATTTTGAAAGCCAAATCTATCACTTACAGAAAGTATCTTAAGGCTTAAATGAAAATTCTTTTGTGGCTCATAATATTTCTTGGTAGCAGATGCTTTCTCAAAAACACAGATTTTACTTTTAAAAATATCAAATAGAATTAACACCTTCAACATAAAATGAAATCTTTGCTTCCAGATGCATTTCAAGGTGTTGAAATTAATCTCTGCAGCCCTCTACCTCTGCAGCCCTCTATGACTAAGGTTCCTACTGACTTACCGATTCTGCTACCATCTTCATGTGGCAGATCTGAAGAATTAAGAATGAGAGCTGGGCATTTAAGCCTAACCGTGTTTGAAGGGTGGTTATTAAAAGCAGGAGCATTCCGAGAAAGACCTTTTGAATGCATCTTCCTGATCAACATGGCGTAACTGAGCAGGTTAAGAACTTAGATGTTCTGTTATTTATTATAGAAACACCTAGCTAGTAAACACAATTAATGGCTTACCATAAAGTGAGTTCAGGGCAGGCATCCTAGACATGGTATCAGAGGTCTTGACAATGGGCAGACTTTAAAGATATTTAAAATTAAAAATGGTTTAATGATTTATTTTAGAAGAATAAAAGTAACAGAATTGAATGTTAAAAACATACCAAACTTTTCAAAGAATATACTCAACATAAGAAGTAATGGGGGCATTTGATTTCTTTAGTGAAAATGTGGGTTCCCAATTTATTCCAACTTCAACAAAATATGGGTTAACTCACTTAATAACACTCCATTTTACCATGTTATGGGTGTCAAGAAGCGTGTGTGTACCCACACACATTCATATAGTCATATCTCTTCATATGTTAAGAATTACACATTTACAAAACTTTTTATTGCTTATGTGCATTGATACCAAGATCTAACAACATGGTTTTAAGAAGTGGTAAGTTTAATGTAAGTTTTTATCCTAGAAGGAATGCTGAGCACAGCTAAAGCCAGTTTGATTTGAGTTTTATGGGTGTCGGAAAAAAAATTATACAGGTAATTTTCAATATTATATTCATCCAATCAGGAAAATATTTAAATGTTTTAGATGTCCTATCTGAAATATATTTAATGCTTCTCCCCATCAGTTAGTGAGAAAACACATACTGACAGTTGTACATATAACATCTCATTCACTATAAAATCTGAGCCCATTATTCAGGACAGAACAACACAGTAGTCTAAATACTGCTTCTTGGTGGTGAGATTATCATATTATCTTGATAAAACAACAACATCACATTTTTTTTTTTTTTTATGACATGGCACCTATCTGAGTAAAGCAAATTGACTGGTCTCATTAGATGATAAACCCTGCTGAGGAGACGTGTGTAAGAGCTTCTTATTCATATCTTTACTTTTTACTTTTTTAGATCTGGTGGAATTTCAGAAATAGCCCCTGAACTCTTTGTTTTATGAGTGAGGAGGTAATTTGTTCAGTGACTTCCCTAGGAGCTAGGACTACCAATCCTATTTGCATTATTTTTACGCAAATAACACGTGCCTTCTGTGTTTGTTTGCCGGCCACCTCCCTGCCCCCTCCCCCAGGCATGGTCAGAAGCATCAACATGCCAATCCTCTTCCATGTGTTGCTGTGGGAAAAATTAGCATAGTGCGCTTACGGAAATACTTCAAGGGGTGGCGGGTGTGGTAGAAGTCAGTGCTGTGATGTCCCGTTATGAATCTCATACTGGTTAGGGCGAAAAGTTGCCGTCCAAAAATAGAGCTCACTGTTTCTACTTCTTACTCTTCCTGCTTTACAATTCCCAGGCCTCATGAATTCTGAACTGCTTTCTTTGATCTGCAAGACTGCCTCTATCCCAAGGGCTGTACCTGGCTTCCTGACCTTGATCTATTTCTTGCTTACAATTTTGCTACCTGTCAAAGGGGCCCTACTGGATTTCTGAACCACTGCCCACTCAATCTCAGATGACTGCTAGACCATTTAATCTGCCTCAAATCCAGAGAGCCAGGTCTGGCCTTTTTCTACCCATCTCTCCCTGGCTGTTCCTCACTCTGCAATGTGAAGAAGTTATTCATTTGAAAAGCAAGTGAAGTTACAATTTACCTGTCAGTAAACAGAAGATGGTTTATCAACAGACTTTACCTTAATGACTACAAATGTTTACCTCCTGCTTTCCAGAATGCAAAGAAAATCTTGGAAATGTCATAATATCTTACAAACATTTGCAAAACATCCAGAGAAGAAACAATTGTATTCGTTGTCTCTGACACAGGAAGTGTTCGGTGAGAAACGGATAGACATATACACTTACACGTAGATGAGATATGCTAATTAAAAATTGCAGTGGGTACTTTATTAAAAATTTATTTTACAATCTAACCGTTCAAAACATCTTTACATCAACAAATACAGCAGCTTGCCTATTGGAATCCTAAGTGATGTATCGTGAAAAGATCGTATTTGTAGCTGGATGCAAATATTTTTGAGGAGTATTTATATCCAAATAACTAGTTTTGTTAGAAGTATTTTGATTTCTCCAGCTTTAGCTCTGGGAAAGAAAATTAAAACAAGTATCTCAGTGTTCATTTTATGGGAGAGATGGCTCCACTTAGTGTACTTCCCATGTCTGTCCGAATTACAGCTGTTTATCCTGCAACTTTCTTTAAGATTAATTAAATGCAAATGTAACGCTGTGAATCATGGGAATACCTGCCAGACCCCTTATTAATACCTTCACTTAAAAACCCCTGTGCCGGAGAGTCATTAATTTGCTAAAAGAAAAGTGCTAAAGCAGACCTTTGCTCACAGACAATTCTGAGATGGCTGCCCAATTAGCCCGATAGCATTCTGATCCTCTTTTCAGACCCTGTGGCCCTCTGAGGACACAAGAAGGCTCCGATGATAACCTGGCAACCTAGGTAGAAACCCAGCCAAGTGCAAGCGTTTGAAGCTTTGGTTTGGCTGCCATCGTGTCGGCGAAGAGAAAGAATTCAGGCACCATGTCATCCAGTACAAAGGATAAAAACAGATTCAACCGGAAATTCAATGTGGCACCACATATGGGATACATGAGTGCGGTTATACAACAGGCCACATATTTTTTTTGAACAGTCTCCTACATGTGATGCCGAGGACATGTGTAACCATCATAACGTCTCTAGGAATCTGTATTTAATTTGAGTTGGGGTGGTGGCAGGGATTGGAGATCTGAAGCCGCCACAGGTTTGTGGCAGATGGCTCTGTGTCAGCTATGACAAGCAGCCAGGCTCAGCTTCCTCTGCAGATTTTCTTTTCTCTCTGATCAGGTAAATATGGGCACACTCTGGAAAGTTCTACAGATTCTGCCTTAGGCTGCAAGTTTGTGACTTAGCCCCATCTGTCACAAATCTTCTTTAGGTTCTGTTGTAAGCAGAGACCTGAATTTACCATGTAGGGCTGCCCAAGAAAACGGAGCCATTTTACCCTGTAAGGGAGAGGGAGAGAAGGAAAAGAAGACGCATTAACGACTGAGCGACAAAAGTATGCTGAAAATTCATATTGCAAATTTGAATAACGTAGGTCAATTATATTTCAAAAAGCCACCAAGTAAATGGTTCTCAAGTTTCATCATCTCAGGAAATTCCAGTATCTGGTTTAAAGCGCAACTATACTTCCAGCCATAGGGGAAAAGCCACTGTTTTTTGGAAATGGGTACATGCTGCTGCACACAAATGTCCTGGTTTACGTTACGGATGACGGCTATTAGACGTTTATCATCCAGCCTTAACTTCTACGAACACAAGATACACAACGTCCTCATACATGATTCTGGTAATGAGAATCTTACTTTTTAAGTGGCAAAGGCATAAGATAAATACCATTACTATAAGGTGAAATTTATAAAGTGCTTCAAGTTTACAAATGGGCTTATATCCATTATTTCATTATGGCAGTACTCAGGGGGAAAATGTTATGAAGGTCTTTAAAAAAAATCCATCCAGTTTTACAGATGCATCATTTAGAGGCCAAGAAAATCACCTAAAGCCAGACTGTAAATGAATAGCAGAGAAGGACATGAAGCCAAAACCTCTAGCTGATCTTAATCACCCAGAGTGTATCTCCGGAGCTGAAGGTTTTTTGCTTTTATTTTGCTTAGAAAAATCACAGGAAAATCAAATCAAATCAAATCGAAGGAGGGAAGGGTGGGGAGAAGAGAGAGAGACTAAGACTGAGACTTCGCCTTATGTTGTGCTGGTTCAATTTTTAGTAGTTCTTGAAATGTCACAAGCTTTTAAGTTTTCATTTGTAAGAAAAAAGTAATGACTTTGGAGGAGTTAATATGAGTGAGCAACACCTTATTCACATCTAGAGTACAAGCTCAAATTAAAAGGGGACTCAAAGTGAAAAAATTTCTTCTAAAGTGACCAGTCTCTTTAAGGAAACTTAAAGTGGCTTCTTGGCTGTGGCTTGGGTAGATGTGGCCTGACATAATTAAGGCAACCACAAATGGTTTTTCTGAGCGCTGAGTCTGAACTGCAAGCTTAATCGTTGTTTGGAATCAGTTATGGGCAGAAATCTGAAAATTCTCCTCTTCTCCAAATAACAGCAGGTTATAGAGGTTTCTTGAACGTTGAAGAACTTGAAGGGGAGAACAAAATAAAAATCAGCAGCCATCATCTGAGTAACTATAGGTCATTCTTGAAAAAGTAAAAGAAATAATGACATTCTCCCCCCCCGCCCCCCCCGGCAGAATATCACTCAGTTTGTTAATGAAGTGAATGAGCAACAGGACAGCACTGTGAAGCCCTTCCATCAGTCTGGCTGTGTCTACCTTTCCCGGCTGCTCCATTTGTACTCTTGGGCTATTTTCAAGACTGATAACAAGTGGATATCCCTGTAAGTTTTTTTTCCTAAAGCATTTGAAAATATGATGATCAAAGGTTCTCTAAAAATATGAAGTACTGACTTCAAATAATCGTTGGGAATTTTTAGTAAGGAAAATCACAGAGTAAAAATGAGGCAAAGAAAATACAACTTGACAGTGTTAGACTTGTTCAGGTTGGAAAGGAGAACTATTAACACAGGAAGTCAATCCTTGGCTGGTTATTTTATGATTATATGTAGAAACCTGTGTTCAAATTAGGCTTGAGAGTCATATAAAAAACAAAAAGAAAACCTGTTGCCATCGAGTCGATTCTGACTCACAGCGACGCTACAGGACAGAGTAGAACTGCCCCACAGGGTTTTCAAGGCTGTAATCTTTAAGGAAGCAAGCTGCCACATCTTTCTCCCATGGAGTGGCTAGTGGGTTCGAACTGCTGACCTTTTGGTTGGCAGCTGAGCGCTTTAACCACTGCACTACTAGGGCTCCTTTGGGACTCATATACAAGCTTCCTGTTGCGAATGAAGTGAAACCTACTTTATCTTTGACATGTACTGTGCTCAGTGTACTTCCTCTAGGTAGAAAAGGATATGTACTGAACATACAAGAAAGTTGTAGTCAATGACTAAACTGTAGATGTCAACTTATTAAGAAGTGGCTCAGCTAGCATTTGATATTCGCATGCACTGAATTTCTCTAAAGATCTAAGAAAAATGTGTGTGTGTGTGGGAGGGGAGGAGACAGCGCGCACACATGCACGCACACGACCAATTTACACATATCAGGCCTGAAACCATTTCAGATAGGAAGTCAAGGACACAGTATTCTGTAGTCGAAAGAGTCACTTTAAGAAAGAAAGTACCAAATTCTGTTTCTGCTTTTCAGTTACTAGCATTCCATTTCAAATCCGGCTTCAAGTTATAGCCCCCAAATTCTCACTCATAATGAAAGTATAACGTCTCACGTGGGAAGAAAGCCAAGTGTTAGTAGTCTTATTCTAGTCATTAAATTTCTAAGTGTGAATCCATATGAAAAATCCTATCCTAAAGTGAACTCTAGATGATAAGCAGTTGAGATGATTTTAAAATGTAAACTTCTAACACACACACAAAAATAAGGTGTAAAAATGTAAAAGGAGCAAATTAAAGATTTCAGTGACATTCTATCCTTTTAGATCTTAGAAGCATATGTTTTATAAAAGCAAAACGGCACTGTCCAATGGAATAAATCTAAAAAAGAAAAAAAAATGCTCTTCACTGTACACAAAGGATCCTCTTCCACTGCATAAAAAAAGGAGATGAAAAGCTGCTTTGGGGTTAATACTCTGGTATGTAGTAAAAGCAAACATTATCTGAAAATGTGTATATTTATAGAACATCAGGTAAAAAACAACATAATTTACTACATCTTAATCGTGAAGTTTTAGACGACATTCTTTTTCTGTTTTGACTCAAAATCCTATTACGATAACCAAACTAAAAACTCCGGTGGTTCCTGTGGATTTAACTTGATGCCTTGCAACGTACCAGTTGTTCCTGAAAATTGTGCCATAGAGCCTTTGGTTACTTATCATTCTTGGACTGATATATTTCTTTTTGAGAACACTACTTTGATACAATATCACTGAGAATTATAAACGAGTACATATGTGAAAACATACTATAGATTTATAAGGATAAAAATCGCAGGTAAAAAATATTTATGAGTAAATTACACATATACATTCTTATAAACGCTTAGACATGAATGACTATAAAATTTTGAGATGGAACATTTTATGATATAACAGACTTTAATACATGGAAACAGTAAGATGCAACAATTCAATGAAATAACATTTAAGGCATAGCTTCTCTTTTAAACTGCATGAGTAACAAGTTCATTTTTTTAACAGCTGACATTCATTTTATAATTATGGCAGTAGCTGCATTAAAATACTTCAATTAGAGATCTGTTTTCTAACTAAAGGCAACTTGTTGCAGTAACTTCTAAATGGTTAAAAAGGTGCAGATGCAAAATAACAGGGTTAATAAAGCCTAACCTGAAGCAAAACTAAAAGCTGATATATTTTAATGATGGGAATACATTTGTAAATACTTTACCAAAAATTCACCTGAAAGAATAATAAAAAAAAAACTTGACTTTCAACTCTTTGAAAATAGCTTCGCGTCATATATAGGAATCTATTTGCATTAATAGTTATTGGTCTATTTCCTTAGTTTTCATATTCTGCATATTTTGGTAGTTTACCATGTGGGAAATGATTTCATTAATATTTGACACAAACAAAACAAAACTGCTATGGAACTTTAAAAATTAAGAAATACTGAGGTCAACCTTGGAGGGCTGTTTTGCCTGTGAAGCTTCCCCTGTATACGACACAATAGTATTGACTCAAGGAGTAATACTGAAGCCTGGAACTGTTCACTCAGCATTTTAAACTATTATGAGCTACCTTCTGAACCATTGCCAAGTTAATAGACAATGAAAGATAATGAGCTTGAAATTGGGTGTTAAATTGCATTTTTGGTTCTCTCCCTTTTTCCTGAAGTTTAACTGTTTCCTGCAGAAACAAATTCATGTTTTGATGTATCACTCTGTAAATATGTATTTTAGGCCATGAAATGGGAAGGAAAGAAAAGAGGCAGACGACCGTATTTCATGTGTCAAGGTTATAGTTAACATAGGAAAATTAAAATATGCCAGATTATAAAACTGAGAGATTGTATACTATCCTGAATTTATGTAAAATGAAGATGCTACATTCAAAGAATGTAAAAAGGTGTCTTACTTATGGCCTAGAACCACCTTCGGACACTCGTGAAGCAGATTTATCCTAGTTTGATTACTTAGACTTCTAGTAGGGCCTCTTTGTGTTACTTTGACAATGTAAAAATCTTGATTGAAACAATGGGAGAAAAGATAATGAACGAAGGGACCAAACGATGAGGCTATTTATACTATTCCCCTATCGCCTTTGCTATTCAGAGACGAGACTGGCAGTCTAATTCTAAACAAACCGAGGATTTTTACATCATTTTATTGAACCCGAAATGCAAATATGCGATTCTTGAAAATCATCTTTAAAGTTGTTCCAAAACGAACACCGAACTTCAGTCTTGTCATTCACCTGGATTTTTGAGGACGGAAGATTTCATTATGATGGGAAGAATGGCTTATCCTCATTAGTATAATTGTGGAATCTTTCCTTTACTTCCTTTTAAACTAATGAGTTACATTAATCCAGGTTCATTTTTATAAGCCTCTTGGGGCTAAATGTAAAGGACAGTCATCTCAGAAAACAATAAATTAAAAAAAAAGCATGTACGGTGATTAAGTGCACGTATTTCATAAGACCTAGGTTAATACAACTGGCATCCAGTTTAATTAATCCTTGTTAGTGTAACAACTAATATCCATCCCTAGCATGTTTCCTTTAAACATTAGTATGTTAATTAAATGTTTTTTTTTTTTTTAAAGATTTTTCTTTGTACTTCAGTATGGCATTTATACCACATAAGACCTCTTCTCAATAACTACCTTATAGAGATGTTTTCTTACAGTATCTGGTCTCTTGCAGAAATTCTGGAGCCTTTTTGAAAGCTGTTCAGGTGTAGAATACAGATATTCGGCTGCAGGAAAAACAGATACATTTTTAATGAAACAAAAACCTCAAAGCACACACTCGATATTAGTCACTTTACTAATTAAAAATGCATATTGCTCTGTGCCGCCTCGTGTTTTACATTATTTAAGCATGATTTTATAAGGTTACCTCAGCTCACAAGGATGTTTAATGCTAAATAAGACTGTGTAGTTGTGCTGTTTAGACATCTCCTTTGGGTGATTAAAATACATTATTCTAATGTAACACAATGCATATGTGATATATTTAGTGATGAGAATTTTTTCAAAGAACTGGTATTATAGCCGTATGGACCCTGCACAACAGTTGCATATTATTAACTAGTTGATTGTTTAAATAATTTGGTGCGACTTTCAGTTCTCAATTTTTCTGTGTATATTTTTTTTAAAAAATCTGTAAGCTATTGCAGCAACGCTGACCTGCTTATAAAAATCCATCATTATGGGATGTGTATGCTAACAATGAAGAATGCTATTTGAAAACTTGCTTTTTTGTTATCTTAAAAGAACAGATGGTAAATATAAGCTTACTCTAATGTATTAAAACACATAAAATTTTCCTTAACACTAACATGTTGACTTGCCAAATAAACAATTGCTCCTGCCTAAGTTTATTTTCAAACTTTCTAATTTAGCATGAATCATGTATTAAACCTCAGCAAAGACAAAAGTATATTAAGGCAGCTACCTGGGAATATTTCCGGATAAACCAAATCCTTGGGACAAAGTGGGTAACAACCACAATACACAGCTTCCAACCTAAAGAAATTTTAGAAAGGGGGGCAAGAATATATTAAAAAGACATTACTATCACAGCCAGAAAGTGGTTTTGTTTGCCTAAGTTAACAGTACGAGTCCAGAGTTCACTGGAACAAAAACCATGGTCGGCAGTACAATCCTAGAAGCCAAAGTTGCTCTTTTAAAAGATTTTATTGATCATATATGAATTTCATAGAACAGAACCAACAGCATATGTTTTGTTCACTGAATTAATCAAAGCGCAGCTCTGCATTTTTTTTTTTTATTTTTAAAATACTGTTTAACACATTTTATAATCAGCAGATAAACACATGGAACAACGTGGTAAAGTACGGACAGCTTTTCTTAATAATGCTGCAAAGCCCAGAATGTTCATTTTTCAAAAATGTTTAAATAAAATAGCAAATACTTAACTTTAACACTGTAGCCGTGGAAATGATCGAGGCACTCTTTAAAGCACCAGAAAAAAATTTACAGTCTGTTGTGATGGGGCATTTTCATTTAAGCTCATGCTTCAAAACAATTTGTTATTATGCAGAAGATAAAACTATCCCCCTTTCCTTGATGGAAAAACTCTCATGAACATTGCTTTAACGAACATTTTGCTTTCTTGCCTCCAAACTTAGATCATTTTCCATTTCATCATAAAAGAATACCTTTATTGATTAAACAAACACAAAAAGAAAGTTTCAGTTTGTGAGAGGGTTTTCCCCCAAAGATCACCTATAGGAAGTTTTCTTCCTGTAAGGGTAGGAAGGGTTAAGTGGGGGAAAGGTACTGCATCTCAGTGGTTGTTTTACCCCTGCATAATGGCTATTGATTTGACATATAATAAACTTTAAAGATACCACTGTAATTTCTCTTGGCTAGAAATTATGCAGTGAAATTCAAAACACTCTTTAAAATATGTTTATTTTATGAGAAACTTTGAATTGCATCCAAACTGTTGACCAAAGGCAGAATTTTATTTTGAACTGCAGATTTTTTTCAACCCAAGAATAATTTGAAGTCATGTCAATGTTTACCTTGTTTATTTACAGTGACAAAGTACATGCAATTTAAGCTGTTTGTAAGTGGGTGATGCTTTCCCTATTTTATTATGTTAACTTGTTTAAATGGAAAGTCTTTACTTTGAGGCTGCAAAGTTTGAAAAAATACTGAGTTCAAAGTTTTGCTTTAAAACTGATAGAAGTTTCAAGGTAACACAGTGGAAAAGCACAGAATCTAGTTACCAGTTACTCATTTCAGAAATCACACTTATATTTCATATTTTTTTCTTTACATGTATAGGGTACACAGAAATTCTTACTGTAAGCACAGCTATAAAATACACTGTGACTACATTTATAAAACATCAACAGAAGTTTTGAGCACATAAACCAGTAATATTCTTCATGAACCAAAGAAAATAAGAACTTCATCTGAAGACACTCAGCTTTAAAACGCCGTGCCAATCGAAAAGCAAATACATATGAACATTCTCTTGTAATTACGTAAAATCAAAAGAGTGAAGTCACAGGCATTTCAGAAAGTGCACATGTTATCTGCTTTTTAATAACGGATTTGAATTAAGAGTATTCTGTTCCCTGAGAGAAAACTGCAGGCTAAGTTACATTTTGAGTCATCATATGAACACATACCACGCCATTTCCAAAAATGCCTCTGCTAATTAAAATTCAGTAAGATAGGAATAGCATGATTGGATTTTTGGAAAAAAAAAAGACAAATTCCACATTTCAACTTTTATTTGTAAATTATCTTATTCATGGTTCTATTCCAATTCATCAAGTAAAAACAAAACAAAACACAAACAACCACCGAGGTTATATTTTTGTCTTGTTAAAATACTCAACCTTGCTATATACACTATTTCAATCAGGACTATGTTTTAAAATACGTT